>NC_134402.1:1227214-1358918 GCF_038048845.1 Mixophyes fleayi
TGATAACACCCCCAGGTTATTCTACCCGATAACACCCCCCCCCGGTTATTCTACCCGATAACACCCCCCCAGGTTATTCTGCCCGATAACACCCCCCAGGTTATTCTGCCCGATAACACCCCCCCCAGGTTATTCTACCCGATAACACCCCCCCCAGGTTATTCTACCCGATAACACCCCCCCAGGTTATTCTGCCCGATAACACCCCCCCAGGTTATTCTACCCGATAACACCCCCCCCCAGGTTATTCTACCCGATAACACCCCCCCAGGTTATTCTACCCGATTACACCCCCCCCCCCCCCCAGGTTATTCTACCCGATAACACCCCCCCCCCCGATAGTTTATCCTGCTGGGTACTGGTTGGTGAGATGAATACATAAGGGTTGGTTGCATTAAGTATGATTGGGGGTAGGCGCCATGTGATTAATAAGGTGCGGTGTCTAAGGTACAGTACAGAACTACTTACTCCGAACTTTGTCTTATGTTTCAGATGGCTTTCTATCCATTCACTGTTGTACTTTTATCATTGGTTATTCATCATCTCCTGTCGGTTCCGTTAACCTGGCCATCAGACTGTGAGTTCATTCTAAACATAGGGAACCTCTATTTATGATGTTTTCATTAACCATGTTCTTTGGTGACAATGTTTATTTTTTTGGCTATATTTCAACTATATAGAGATTGGGTAATCACCTGCACCCCTTGGTGTGGTGCTTTGCGTTCAGTGGATGCAGATAGAACGTTCGTTAGTATAGAGATCATTAACACCTCAAATATAGTACATGCTGCTGTCTGGTACATCGGCTGTTTGCATGAAGACACATTCACCATAACGGTCAATGGTTTCTGTAATGGCACGTTCTGTGCCCACTGTATGGTGTATCAGCCAACTAGACACTATTGTTCTGTGCCCACTGTGTGGTGTATCAGCCAACTAGACACTATTGTTCTGTGCCCACTGTATGGTGTATCAGCCAACTAGACACTATTGTTCTGTGCCCACTGTGTGGTGTATCAGCCAACTAGACACTATTGTTCTGTGCCCACTGTATGGTGTATCAGCCAACTAGACACTATTGTTCTGTGCCCACTGTATGGTGTATCAGCCAACTAGACACTATTGTTCTGTGCCCACTGTGTGGTGTATCAGCCAACTAGACACTATTGTTCTGTGCCCACTGTATGGTGTATCAGCCAACTAGACACTATTGTTCTGTGCCCACTGTGTGGTGTATCAGCCAACTAGACACTATTGTTCTGTGCCCACTGTATGGTGTATCAGCCAACTAGACACTATTGTTCTGTGCCCACTGTATGGTGTATCAGCCAACTAGACACTATTGTTCTGTGCCCACTGTATGGTGTATCAGCCAACTAGACACTATTGTTCTGTGCCCACTGTATGGTGTATCAGCCAACTAGACACTATTGTTCTGTGCCCACTGTATGGTGTATCAGCCAACTAGACACTATTGTTCTGTGCCCACTGTATGGTGTATCAGCCAACTAGACACTATTGTTCTGTGCCCACTGTATGGTGTATCAGCCAACTAGACACTATTGTTCTGTGCCCACTGTATGGTGTATCAGCCAACTAGACACTATTGTTCTGTGCCCACTGTATGGTGTATCAGCCAACTAGACACTATTGTTCTGTGCCCACTGTATGGTGTATCAGCCAACTAGACACTATTGTTCTGTGCCCACTGTGTGGTGTATCAGCCAACTAGACACTATTGTTCTGTGCCCACTGTGTGGTGTATCAGCCAACTAGACACTATTGTTCTGTGCCCACTGTGTGGTGTATCAGCCAACTAGACACTATTGTTCTGTGCCCACTGTGTGGTGTATCAGCCAACTAGACACTATTGTTCTGTGCCCACTGTGTGGTGTATCAGCCAACTAGACACTATTGTTCTGTGCCCACTGTATGGTGTATCAGCCAACTAGACACTATTGTTCTGTGCCCACTGTATGGTGTATCAGCCAACTAGACACTATTGTTCTGTGCCCACTGTATGGTGTATCAGCCAACTAGACACTATTGTTCTGTGCCCACTGTATGGTGTATCAGCCAACTAGACACTATTGTTCTGTGCCCACTGTATGGTGTATCAGCCAACTAGACACTATTGTTCTGTGCCCACTGTATGGTGTATCAGCCAACTAGACACTATTGTTCTGTGCCCACTGTGTGGTGTATCAGCCAACTAGACACTATTGTTCTGTGCCCACTGTGTGGTGTATCAGCCAACTAGACACTATTGTTCTGTGCCCACTGTGTGGTGTATCAGCCAACTAGACACTATTGTTCTGTGCCCACTGTGTGGTGTATCAGCCAACTAGACACTATTGTTCTGTGCCCACTGTATGGTGTATCAGCCAACTAGACACTATTGTTCTGTGCCCACTGTGTGGTGTATCAGCCAACTAGACACTATTGTTCTGTGCCCACTGTGTGGTGTATCAGCCAACTAGACACTATTGTTCTGTGCCCACTGTATGGTGTATCAGCCAACTAGACACTATTGTTCTGTGCCCACTGTGTGGTGTATCAGCCAACTAGACACTATTGTTCTGTGCCCACTGTGTGGTGTATCAGCCAACTAGACACTATTGTTCTGTGCCCACTGTGTGGTGTATCAGCCAACTAGACACTATTGTTCTGTGCCCACTGTGTGGTGTATCAGCCAACTAGACACTATTGTTCTGTGCCCACTGTATGGTGTATCAGCCAACTAGACACTATTGTTCTGTGCCCACTGTATGGTGTATCAGCCAACTAGACACTATTGTTCTGTGCCCACTGTATGGTGTATCAGCCAACTAGACACTATTGTTCTGTGCCCACTGTATGGTGTATCAGCCAACTAGACACTATTGTTCTGTGCCCACTGTATGGTGTATCAGCCAACTAGACACTATTGTTCTGTGCCCACTGTGTGGTGTATCAGCCAACTAGACACTATTGTTCTGTGCCCACTGTGTTGTGTATCAGCCAACTAGACACTATTGTTCTGTGCCCACTGTATGGTGTATCAGCCAACTAGACACTATTGTTCTGTGCCCACTGTATGGTGTATCAGCCAACTAGACACTATTGTTCTGTGCCCACTGTGTGGTGTATCAGCCAACTAGACACTATTGTTCTGTGCCCACTGTGTGGTGTATCAGCCAACTAGACACTATTGTTCTGTGCCCACTGTATGGTGTATCAGCCAACTAGACACTATTGTTCTGTGCCCACTGTATGGTGTATCAGCCAACTAGACACTATTGTTCTGTGCCCACTGTATGGTGTATCAGCCAACTAGACACTATTGTTCTGTGCCCACTGTATGGTGTATCAGCCAACTAGACACTATTGTTCTGTGCCCACTGTATGGTGTATCAGCCAACTAGACACTATTGTTATGTGCCCACTGTATGGTGTATCAGCCAACTAGACACTATTGTTCTGTGCCCGCTGTATGGTGTATCAGCCAACTAGACACTATTGTTCTGTGCCCACTGTATGGTGTATCAGCCAACTAGACACTATTGTTCTGTGCCCACTGTATGGTGTATCAGCCAACTAGACACTATTGTTATGTGCCCACTGTATGGTGTATCAGCCAACTAGACACTATTGTTCTGTGCCCACTGTATGGTGTATCAGCCAACTAGACACTATTGTTCTGTGCCCACTGTATGGTGTATCAGCCAACTAGACACTATTGTTCTGTGCCCACTGTATGGTGTATCAGCCAACTAGACACTATTGTTCTGTGCCCGCTGTATGGTGTATCAGCCAACTAGACACTATTGTTCTGTGCCCACTGTATGGTGTATCAGCCAACTAGACACTATTGTTCTGTGCCCACTGTATGGTGTATCAGCCAACTAGACACTATTGTTCTGTGCCCACTGTATGGTGTATCAGCCAACTAGACACTATTGTTCTGTGCCCACTGTATGGTGTATCAGCCAACTAGACACTATTGTTCTGTGCCCACTGTATGGTGTATCAGCCAACTAGACACTATTGTTCTGTGCCCACTGTGTGGTGTATCAGCCAACTAGACACTATTGTTCTGTGCCCACTGTGTGGTGTATCAGCCAACTAGACACTATTGTTCTGTGCCCACTGTGTGGTGTATCAGCCAACTAGACACTATTGTTCTGTGCCCACTGTATGGTGTATCAGCCAACTAGACACTATTGTTCTGTGCCCACTGTATGGTGTATCAGCCAACTAGACACTATTGTTCTGTGCCCACTGTGTGGTGTATCAGCCAACTAGACACTATTGTTCTGTGCCCACTGTATGGTGTATCAGCCAACTAGACACTATTGTTCTGTGCCCACTGTATGGTGTATCAGCCAACTAGACACTATTGTTCTGTGCCCACTGTGTGGTGTATCAGCCAACTAGACACTATTGTTCTGTGCCCACTGTGTGGTGTATCAGCCAACTAGACACTATTGTTCTGTGCCCACTGTGTGGTGTATCAGCCAACTAGACACTATTGTTCTGTGCCCACTGTATGGTGTATCAGCCAACTAGACACTATTGTTCTGTGCCCACTGTATGGTGTATCAGCCAACTAGACACTATTGTTCTGTGCCCACTGTATGGTGTATCAGCCAACTAGACACTATTGTTCTGTGCCCACTGTATGGTGTATCAGCCAACTAGACACTATTGTTCTGTGCCCACTGTGTGGTGTATCAGCCAACTAGACACTATTGTTCTGTGCCCACTGTGTGGTGTATCAGCCAACTAGACACTATTGTTCTGTGCCCACTGTGTGGTGTATCAGCCAACTAGACACTATTGTTCTGTGCCCACTGTATGGTGTATCAGCCAACTAGACACTATTGTTCTGTGCCCACTGTATGGTGTATCAGCCAACTAGACACTATTGTTCTGTGCCCACTGTGTGGTGTATCAGCCAACTAGACACTATTGTTCTGTGCCCACTGTGTGGTGTATCAGCCAACTAGACACTATTGTTCTGTGCCCACTGTATGGTGTATCAGCCAACTAGACACTATTGTTCTGTGCCCACTGTATGGTGTATCAGCCAACTAGACACTATTGTTCTGTGCCCACTGTATGGTGTATCAGCCAACTAGACACTATTGTTATGTGCCCACTGTATGGTGTATCAGCCAACTAGACACTATTGTTCTGTGCCCACTGTATGGTGTATCAGCCAACTAGACACTATTGTTATGTGCCCACTGTATGGTGTATCAGCCAACTAGACACTATTGTTCTGTGCCCGCTGTATGGTGTATCAGCCAACTAGACACTATTGTTCTGTGCCCACTGTATGGTGTATCAGCCAACTAGACACTATTGTTCTGTGCCCACTGTATGGTGTATCAGCCAACTAGACACTATTGTTATGTGCCCACTGTATGGTGTATCAGCCAACTAGACACTATTGTTCTGTGCCCACTGTATGGTGTATCAGCCAACTAGACACTATTGTTCTGTGCCCACTGTATGGTGTATCAGCCAACTAGACACTATTGTTCTGTGCCCACTGTATGGTGTATCAGCCAACTAGACACTATTGTTCTGTGCCCGCTGTATGGTGTATCAGCCAACTAGACACTATTGTTCTGTGCCCACTGTATGGTGTATCAGCCAACTAGACACTATTGTTCTGTGCCCACTGTATGGTGTATCAGCCAACTAGACACTATTGTTCTGTGCCCACTGTATGGTGTATCAGCCAACTAGACACTATTGTTCTGTGCCCACTGTATGGTGTATCAGCCAACTAGACACTATTGTTCTGTGCCCACTGTATGGTGTATCAGCCAACTAGACACTATTGTTCTGTGCCCGCTGTGTGGTGTATCAGCCAACTAGACACTATTGTTCTGTGCCCGCTGTATGGTGTATCAGCCAACTAGACACTATTGTTCTGTGCCCACTGTGTGGTGTATCAGCCAACTAGACACTATTGTTCTGCCCACTGTGTCCGTAGCAAATATTTGAAATGTAAGTTTCAGTAATTCCTCTTCATGCTCCTCGTCATTAGAGTAGGTGATTAAGTTAATATTTCTATACATTTTCTCATGTACATTGTATGTCTCTGTTGCCTCTTCTATGCAGATAACATGTATTTTATGTCAATCTATAACACACTTGTCTCCCCCAGCCCCATACATTACACATAAGCCATATGACACATGTATGTCGGCCAAACACAGTGTTCTAGACACATTAATCTGCTAAATCTTCTCTTGGACCGTTCTATAAATACTACAATTTTCTTACTAGACCATATTGCCCATCTGAACAGTGTGCTCACCATCAAGTGCCCATTGGAAGCTGAGAACATTGTATGGAATTGTCCGGCGAAGATCTGCAAAATACATCAACATCAGAAAAATGTAACACTGCAGGGCCTGAAACATCATCACGCTGGGGCCTACACATGTTTCAACCAAGACAAGAAGACCCAGAGCTATTCCCTCTACGTCCTTATCCTGGAGGAAGGTAATGGAGATAATATGATAATTTCCACAGTCATACAGAGCGATCAATGGATAGTTAAGTTGTATAAAAATATAAACATATATCTATATTTAAAAAGTGAAATAAATAATGAATAATAAACAAACTAAAAAAAAACTAATAATCCAAAAATCTAGAAACCAGGGAGGATTCAAAAAACATTCACTGAATAAAAAGTATAAGACTTTAATAATACCTGCTGTATAGTCCCGAAGTCGGATTATAGAGCCAACAAGTTTTACTACTTACTGAATATCTACCATCTAACCAATTTTGGATTACACTTTGCTATGGTCCAGCTATTAGCCGGAGAGCCTCGGGATTACGGACTATCGTGGCGGCTGTTGGCTTGTCGCTAATTATCCCCCAATACGCTGAATATCAGAGGGCTCGCTAATCCGACTTCGGGACTATACAGCATCTTGTAACGGGACAGCTACAAACCGGTAAACCTCCAAACAACGGAGTTATAGGACGGCTCTCTGTTCATATTATACCATCTTTCTATCTAGATCACTCTATATATTAGAGGGCTCGATTATCCGGTCCATATATATTATCCATCATTCTATTGCTGCTGTTGTTCTGTGCTTGTGGAAACTAATACATCAGTCCTATGAAGACATGTGAGTGGGGTATTTAACCCTTTATTCATGGACATTTAATTCTACCACATTTAGTACTGTTTCAGCCTATCCGATTATTATTGCGATTGATACTCATTTATTAGCGTTTTAATTGCTTGCTGATTTTTATGTTTCTACTACATGTATTATTAAAGTGTTATACTTTTTTATTCAGTGACCGTTTTTGAATCCTCCCTGGTTTCTAGATTTTTGGATTATTAGTTTTTTTATTTTGTTTATTATTAATTATTTTTTTCACTTTTTAAATATAGATATATGTTTATATTTTTATACAACCTAACTATCCATTGACCACACTTTTGCGCTGAGCTGTTTGGTTAGGTATATATGCTTCTTATAGGGAGCAGCAATTCTCCCTTTTGTTTCACAGCTGCAGTGTGTGTATTTGGGGTAGTAACAGCCCAGTTATACAGAGGGCAATGTACAGATCAGCACATGGTAATCTCAGTCCCCTCTGGTCTATCTCCACACATGGCATGTGTTGGTGACCTAGACCACCATACCCCCAGACATGATGGACCCTCTGGTCTATCTCCACACATGGCATGTGTCGGTGACCTAGACCACCATACCCCCAGACATGATGGACCCTCTGGTCTATCTCCACACATGGCATGTGTCGGTGACCTAGACCACCATACCCCCAGACATGATGGACCCTCTGGTCTATCTCCACACATGGCATGTGTCGGTGACCTAGACCACCATACCCCCAGAGATGTGGACAAGGTTGTATGGTGGGCTCTCTGCAAGGAATATCAGTAGCACCTGTATGTATTGCTAAAGTGCCATGCTGCATCCAATATTTTCCTATATCTTGTCTTGGTGTCACAACGGAAGATACATCGGGAAAATAGAATTAATTTGATATTAAGCTATTTATAATTCACCCAATTGAGTTATGCCTGGGTTCTGAGGAATGGGCAGGTCAACAGAAACATTATAACTGGGGGGACGCCAGCCCAAGGACACCCATACACTGGGCTGCAGGTAAGAAGGTAATCATTTGCATATCTAGTTTACCCACAATTCCTTGCTCCATGCTTTTCATATTGTGAGAAAACACTGGAAGATTTGTGAGGAGCAGGCCCACCTCTATACACTACACCATCCTCCTGCTAATGTACCTGAGATCAAGCTGCCTCTCTTCTCTCAGAACACAGGTTGCCTGTCCACTGTACCGTAGCCGCGTACACAAGCACGGAGCTCCGCTGTTCTATCGCAGAGGAACTCGCTTGTCCATGTCTGGTGAGGGCGAAAGCTAACAGGTAAGTAGTCATTACCCCAGTGGGTCCTCATGATGGTAATCTCATGGTATCAGTGGTCTAAGTGGGAATTTAGAAGTGAATGGCTGGGGGCCAGGGCCATCTCTTCCATTGGGCACGATGGGCAGGTGCCCGGGGGCCCTGCAGGCAAGGGGGGCCCGTCCGAATCCTAAAAAAAAATAAAAATTTATTTTTAAAATACTTACCTTGTGGTCACATCAGTGGTGATCGGGCTCCCTCCCTGGTCCCCTCTTCCGTGCTGTGCTCACAGTGATGTCACGCCCCCCCAGCATTCACTGGGAGCATTCACTGGGAGCATTCACTGGGAGCACAGCACGGAAGAGGGCAGAAGAGACTCAGCGGCGCGGAAAAAAGAAGAGGATCGGACTTAAGGTAAGTTAAGGGGGCCCCTATATATATATGTATATATATAATCAGTTTTTTTTTTACATACATATATATTTTTTTTACACACACACACTATTTATACATATATATATGCACATAAGTTAAGTAGTGACTGTTTTTTCATGTAACACACAAATATCAACTTTAAATGTCAGTGTACAAATAAGCTATCAAGTATTTGTGTGTTACATGAAAAAACAGTCAGTATTTAACTTATGTGCAAAACAGAAAACTAATTTGCACCCCTGGCATTGTATGTAACATGGTTTTGTCCAGGAGACTGAAATAAGAAACTTCTTAATTTAAAATCCTTAATGAATCAGGCCCCTAATGTATGAATAGCGCAGATCCTCAGTACTGTGATCTTTCTCCTACAGCTCCGTAATAGACCAGAACTGGACGGAATTCAAGATATCTCAGGACAGAGTACATTCCATACAGTTCAACCTGACCATCCCCGAGTTCTGCCCCTTCGCGGAGCAGGTGAACGCCATTCATGTGTCTGTCGACATCATAACAAATAGTGATTATCTGACTGGAAACCAATCGTATTATCTCAGAGATATCGGTGAGTTGAGATATGGACACATACTGACCACCTCATAGATAATGAACATGGAATAAAGGATAAATTATCTACCAGACATGATTACATAAAAATATTAAAAGGTTTATGTCTGATATCTTCACCTCTTTACTTTCTTACTCTTATACCACTAAAAACTTTAGAGTAACGACACAAGACTTGAGTGTGGCAAAATTAAATAATTTATTTAACTATGGTGGAGGAGAATAAAGCAGTCAGTCCGACATCGCCAGGCAAAACCCAGCTGTCCCAGCATCTCCTTAGGACTTCCCATGGGTTCAACTGGTGGACCAATCACACCAAAGGTGCACATATCTACCTGGACGGGGCACGACGTCCCGATTCTACAGAACCCGCCCATCCTCTGGGCTATACGTAAAGCAACCACAGGGCAACCCACAGGGGTGGTACCTGATCCGAGACTAATAGCCGATTCACTCGAAGAGAGGTGGGTTCAACGTGCCCTATACTGTAAATGTCCGGCCAAAACTCCATCCACATTCACGGACAGCCTCCAGCTGATTCCCATCCAGAAACGATATCCAGTTGATTCCTCACGAAACTCAGGAATCCATGAAGCAGGGAGGGTGGGTGGGCAACATCCAGATCTGCAAGGGCTGAGTACAACTCCGCTCATCCCACTTCTAGCCGCTGACACCCCTCCCCTATGACACCGGATGGGCATCTCTAAATAGTTAACTGTTAACACTCCAGAGTATACTCAGTTAAAGATACAGTGAAACTTTTATTATCCTTCGTTCCTATGCAGATCTCAGTTCTTAATCTATACGTATTACAACCAGGAGTGAAGCCCAGGATCCCTCTAAACAGTGACAGCAACAACACGTAGAACAGCACTGTGTGCGAGATGTGTAATACAAGGTTCTATAACATGACATATAGTGTATATAGGAGGTGAATCCATCAATACAACAACACTAGCGGCTGATGCAGAGGGCGATGCTCACTAGTTTGCGCAGGGTACGTTGTGTGATCTCGCTCTGCGCATATAAACGGGGGCTTCCACCCACCTGCATTCTTACACAAAGGCGGCTCGTGCAGACCTGCAGAAACACGAGTATACCCCTGAGGCTGTAGGGCAAATATGCGCTGATGATGGTAACTTGTTATAACCCTGAGGCAGCGATACGTGAGACGACTGTGTATGGGAGGAAATGCACAATTCACTTGCATGATGCGGCCAACTCTGCCTCTCTGCTCTGGTACTGATGAGGACCTGGAAGAGTAACCAGAAAGGTATATTATCACAGAGCAGTCACCAGTCGGCTGACTTACCAGAGACTGGCTCTCCCGCACAAGATATACTTAGATTGATTTGTGTGATTGACGCATATTTATATAGTGCCACCAGAGAATATGTCATCAGTCCCTGCCGCATAGGAGCTTACAATCTATAGGGTTCACTCAACAGCCAATGAACCTACAAGTATGTCTTTGACCTGTGGGAGGAAACCCAAAAACACGGGGAAAACATATAAACACCACCCAGAGAGAGTCCTGGGGGTAATGTATCAAGCTGTCAGTTTACAGCAGGTTTGAGTGGAGATGTTGCCTATAACGACCAATCAGATTCTAGGGCCTCATTCATTAAAGATCTTAACTTAAGAAACTTCTTATTTCAGTCTCCTGGACAAAACCATGTTACAATACAAAGGGTGCAAATTATTTTTTTGTTTTGCACAGAAGTTAAATACTGACTGTTTTTTCATGTAGATCCTTCCAGCGACCAGATTACCTAATATTCTACATTACTATAGATGGAGAACTAGCTCTATATATAAAGGATAGACGTGTACTGGCACCATTATGATACATCTGTTTAGGTGACTATAGTCCCGGGCAGAGTATAGTATAGTAAGATAAAGTAGGGACATATAGGAGCAATGAGAAATGTTCAACTCATCCCAACATAGACAGGGATTCCCCATTTTATAAGAAACTTCACGTTTTCTTTATCATTTTTTTTGGATATTTATCATTTATTTGTTCATATTTTGTGCATGTTTGTATCACACACACATAGCGCTGTTCTATGGAGTTGTTCCAGACATGATGATTCCTCTGGTCTATCTCCACACACTGCAATCTACTGATATGCCCTGTAACATCCTCATGGTGTGCTGTTTTATAGTGACTCCCGAGGCCCCAGAGATCGTGAAAGTCACCACTGAGCAGATATCCTGGACCCAGCCTTCATCTTGGTCACATTCCTCATCGTTCTTCCCTCTGTTGTACGAGATCAAGGTCAACTATCGCAACAACACTAATGTGAGTTATACTTCTATAATAATGTCCCCGTAATATATATATATTGTGACAGACACGCCAGTCAATGCTGCTGACACATATTTGTTGAACCACTTTGCTGCAGTTTTATTCAGGGATGTCTGGATGGTATAGTCAGGAAGTCTTGTAGTCCCAGTAAACAAACAAACTGAAATATTTACAATTCCACACGACTCTGCTGCTAACTAGAGACTCGATCCCCTCACTAGTCCCCGGCCACTGGCTGGCGTTGGTTGCCCCGCCAACAACACAGATCCAGCTATTTATGCTCCCTCCCCAGCACTAACTATCTATATGTCCATTAATGTAAAAGACACTTCAGTCTCTAGAGATTCATTAGCTGCTTTTCTTTAACGCATAGTTGCCTACTCCCTGCAGGGGGAGTTTCTGGGTCTCCAGAAACCCCTCCCCTCCGCTAACGAAGCGCCCCACATATTGGCGCTGTACTATACAGCAGCCATGGCACTGTCAAAGAAGCGCCTTTGACAGCACAGCGGCTGCTGTATAGTACAGTGCTGCCGAAATAGAGCTACCCCCCTAGCAATCCTGCGTGCGCCGCTGTCCCGGAATGACCGGGAGACTCCCGCATTTCTGGGAGACCTCCCGGGAGAGCAGGGCAACCTCCCGGTTCTCGTCCCCGCAATAGATAAGTGGCGGGGGCAGGGCTTAATGACGCATTTTAGCCCCACCCTCTGCTGTAATTGGCCAACATTGTGACAATCGTTTAGGGGGTGGTGCAAAAATGATGTGATTCATCAAGCCCCGCCCCCGCACGCCCACCTCCCTCGGGATCTCCCTGAAGCCAACGAGGAAAAGTTGGTAAGTATGAAGTAAATATGTGTTTGTATCTCTGAGCTGCTAGTAAGTTATATGACACTAGGGCAGAATCACCATATAAAGGTGTCTGAGATATAGACATGAAGTAATTGTATATTAACCGTACAAATTGTTTGTCTGTAGTCATACATGAATGATTATATTTCATGCTATGTATATGTAGATAAATTCTTATAGCGCTCAGCTCACACGCAGCCCCGAACTCTTAAAGATATTACACAACAACTTTGAAAGAATAACTCAATGTTAGGTAATAGGAACTGACCTATAAATACTTCAATTACTGATCATCGTTAAGTTCTTCCTCTTATCATGTGACCATAAAGTAACACTGTGTGATAGATGGATACGTCTTGTGATACTATAACAGAAAGCAGTAAGAGAAGAGTATAATATGTTTGTTATTAAACGGTTTCTATCTGTGTGAGACAGATTAGAGTTAGGACAGATGGTGCTGGAAGTAGGAGCAGACATATCGACTGCTTCTGTTCTGTATATATTGGGGCAGTGATGCTGCAGCTAATTAATATATCATTATTTAGGGATATATAATTGTATGTATATTGTATATTGTACTCTAGACAAGCCCAGAAGGAATATCTGATAAACAAACTCCACCATAGATAAGCGATACTGACGTAATGTCCCATGGATAAGCGATACTGACGTAATGCCCCATAGATAAGCGATACTGACGTAATGCCCCATGGATAAGCGATACTGACGTAATGCCCCATGGATAAGCGATACTGACGTAATGCCCCATGGATAAGCGATACTGACGTCATGTCCCATGGATAAGCGATACTGACGTAATGCCCCATGGATAAGCGACACTGACGTAATGCCACATAGATAAGCGATACTGACGTAATGCCCCATGGATAAGCGATACTGACGTAATGCCCCATGGATAAGCGATACTGACGTAATGTCCCATGGATAAGCGATACTGACGTAATGCCCCATGGATAAGCGATACTGACGTAATGTCCCATGGATAAGCGATACTGACGTAATGCCCCATGGATAAGCGATACTGACGTAATGCCCCATGGATAAGCGACACTGACATAATGCCCCATGGATAAGCGATACTGACGTAATGCCCCATGGATAAGCGATACTGACGTAATGCCCCATAGATAAGCGATACTGACGTAATGCCCCATGGATAAGCGATACTGACGTAATGTCCCATGGATAAGCGATACTGACGTAATGCCCCATGGATAAGCGATACTGACGTAATGCCCCATGGATAAGCGACACTGACGTAATGCCCCATAGATAAGCGACACTGACGTAATGCCCCATGGATAAGCGATACTGACGTAATGCCCCATGGATAAGCGATACTGACGTAATGCCCCATAGATAAGCGATACTGACGTAATGCCCCATGGATAAGCGATACTGACGTAATGCCCCATGGATAAGCGATACTGACGTAATGCCCCATAGATAAGCGATACTGACGTAATGCCCCATAGATAAGCGATACTGACGTAATGCCCCATGGATAAGCGATACTGACGTAATGCCCCATAGATAAGCGATACTGACGTAATGCCCCATAGATAAGCGATACTGACGTAATGCCCCATAGATAAGCGATACTGACGTAATGCCCCATAGATAAGCGATACTGACGTAATGCCCCATAGATAAGCGATACTGACGTAATGTCCCATAGATAAGCGATACTGACGTAATGTCCCATAGATAAGCGATACTGACGTAATGTCCCATAGATAAGCGATACTGACGTAATGTCCCATAGATAAGCGATACTGACGTAATGCCCCATGGATAAGCGATACTGACGTAATGCCCCATAGATAAGCGATACTGACGTAATGCCCCATAGATAAGCGATACTGACGTAATGCCCCATAGATAAGCGATACTGACGTAATGTCCCATAGATAAGCGATACTGACGTAATGCCCCATGGATAAGCGATACTGACGTAATGCCCCATGGATAAGCGACACTGACGTAATGCCCCATAGATAAGCGATACTGACGTAATGCCCCATGGATAAGCGACACTGACGTAATGCCCCATAGATAAGCTATACTGACGTAATGCCCCATGGATAAGCGATACTGACGTAATGTCCCATGGATAAGCGATACTGACGTAATGCCCCATGGATAAGCGATACTGACGTAATGCCCCATGGATAAGCGACACTGACGTAATGCCCCATAGATAAGCGATACTGACGTAATGCCCCATGGATAAGCGATACTGACGTAATGCCCCATGGAAAAGCGATACTGACGTAATGCCCCATGGATAAGCGATACTGACGTAATGCCCCATAGATAAGCGATACTGACGTAATGCCCCATAGATAAGCGATACTGACGTAATGTCCCATAGATAAGCGATACTGACGTAATGTCCCATAGATAAGCGATACTGACGTAATGCCCCATGGATAAGCGATACTGACGTAATGCCCCATGGATAAGCGATACTGACGTAATGCCCCATGGATAAGCGATACTGACGTAATGCCCCATAGATAAGCGATACTGACGTAATGCCCCATAGATAAGCGATACTGACGTAATGCCCCATAGATAAGCGATACTGACGTAATGTCCCATAGATAAGCGATACTGATGTAATGTCCCATAGATAAGCGATACTGACGTAATGTCCCATAGATAAGCGATACTGACGTAATGTCCCATAGATAAGCGATACTGACGTAATGCCCCATAGATAAGCGATACTGACGTAATGCCCCATAGATAAGCGATACTGACGTAATGCCCCATAGATAAGCGATACTGACGTAATGTCCCATAGATAAGCGATACTGACGTAATGTCCCATAGATAAGCGATACTGACGTAATGTCCCATAGATAAGCGATACTGACGTAATGTCCCATAGATAAGCGACACTGACGTAATGCCCCATGGATAAGCGATACTGACGTAATGCCCCATGGATAAGCGATACTGACGTAATGTCCCATGGATAAGCGATACTGACGTAATGTCCCATGGATAAGCGATACTGACGTAATGCCCCATGGATAAGCGACACTGACGTAATGCCCCATGGATAAGCGACACTGACGTAATGCCCCATAGATAAGCGATACTGACGTAATGCCCCATGGATAAGCGATACTGACGTAATGTCCCATGGATAAGCGATACTGACGTAATGCCCCATGGATAAGCGATACTGACGTAATGCCCCATGGATAAGCGACACTGACGTAATGCCCCATAGATAAGCGATACTGACGTAATGCCCCATAGATATGCGATACTGACGTAATGTCCCATAGATAAGCGATACTGACGTAATGTCCCATGGATAAGCGATACTGACGTAATGCCCCATGGATATGCGATACTGACGTAATGTCCCATAGATAAGCGATACTGACGTAATGTCCCATAGATAAGCGATACTGACGTAATGTCCCATAGATAAGCGATACTGACGTAATGTTCCATGGATAAGCGATACTGACGTAATGTCCCATGGATAAGCGATACTGACGTAATGTCCCATGGATAAGCGATACTGACGTAATGCCCCATAGATATGCGATACTGACGTAATGCCCCATAGATAAGCGATACTGACGTAATGCCCCATAGATAAGCGATACTGACGTAATGCCCCATAGATAAGCGATACTGACGTAATGTCCCATAGATAAGCGATACTGACGTAATGTCCCATAGATAAGCGATACTGACGTAATGTCCCATAGATAAGCGATACTGACGTAATGTCCCATAGATAAGCGATACTGACGTAATGCCCCATAGATATGCGATACTGACGTAATGACCCATAGATAAGCGATACTGATGTAATGTCCCATAGATAAGCGATACTGACGTAATGTCCCATGGATAAGCGATACTGACGTAATGTCCCATGGATAAGCGATACTGACGTAATGCCCCATGGATATGCGATACTGATGTAATGTCCCATAGATAAGCGATACTGACGTAATGTCCCATAGATAAGCGATACTGACGTAATGCCCCATGGATATGCGATACTGACGTAATGTCCCATGGATAAGCGATACTGACGTAATGCCCCATGGATATGCGATACTGATGTAATGTCCCATAGATAAGCGATACTGACGTAATGTCCCATAGATAAGCGATACTGACGTAATGTCCCATAGATAAGCGATACTGATGTAATGCCCCATGGATAAGCGATACTGACGTAATGCCCCATAGATAAGCGATACTGACGTAATGCCCCATAGATAAGCGATACTGACATAATGCCCCATAGATAAGCGATACTGATGTAATGCCCCATAGATAAGCGATACTGACGTAATGCCCCATGGATAAGCGATACTGACGTAATGCCCCATAGATAAGCGACACTGACGTAATGTCCCATAGATAAGCGATACTGACGTAATGCCCCATAGATAAGCGATACTGACGTAATGCCCCATAGATAAGCGATACTGACGTAATGCCCCATAGATAAGCGATACTGACGTAATGCCCCATAGATAAGTGATACTGACGTAATGCCCCATAGATAAGCGATACTGACGTAATGCCCCATAGATAAGCGACACTGACGTAATGCCCATAATATACCGGGTGAAGGAATAGAGCCGTACGGATGGTAATAGTCAGCCTCATAGTCTCTCATCAGTACATCCGCGTAGATACGCCCAGCGCAGGTCATCCAGCAGCTCCTCTCTATGTACATGGACCCCGAGTTCCTCCTGCCTGGGCTCTTTATCTGATAGGCAGATGCTGGGTGACACCATACATTATTATTATTATATATTATTATTGTTAGCGGTTATTATAGGACGGCAGATTTTGGTAGATAAAGGAATGGAGCAGCTAAATTGTGCAAACAATACAATGCCCATGGTGGGGAGACCCCATAATAATTATGGGAACTGTGGGGTAAAGGGCTCATGCTGGGATGAAATGGAGTCACAGATCGTCTGCGGTGGGGAACTAGGCAGAAGCATATAGGAAATAGTGAGAAGGGCCCAGGAGACCTGTATGGTCGGATGTCCAGATGGTGCCACCAGCTGTTACCACATCTACCTGTAGACAACAGACTTACAGTGTAATAGGTGATCCTTACATGTAACGATATAAATAGCTCCCGCTGATGATGTAACCAGGGAGATGTGTCTGATAGGATCTACCTGCTAATGAAATAAGCTAATTATCTACACCAACATATCTCCGTGTCTCTCGGTCCGTCTCTAATGTGTATACGTCCTGATTACCGCTGGAGATTGTTGTGGGGCGGAATCATTTCTGTGTGAGTTATGGTGTAATGTCTTCATATTCCAGGTACCCAACTTCTTGGAGAAGCAACATTACAGTATGACGGATGTAAGGAAATTCAGTGTCCGCTGCAGAGATCTCTTCTACCCAGGACCATGGAGCTCCTGGAGGTCCTGGGCACCGGCCCACTGACAGCCGGAAGGTAAAATGTCTTATATCATCTCTAAATGAAATAGCAGCCTAAAGTCACTGGTATATGATGTACAGCTGTGATCTAGTGATGTCACTGGTATATGATGTACAGCTGTGATCTAGTGATGTCACTGGTATATGATGTACAGCTGTGATCTCCCAGTGATGTCACTGGTATATGATATACAGCTGTGATCTCCTAGTGATGTCACTGGTATATGATGTACAACTGTGATCTCCTAGTGATGTCACTGGTATATGATGTACAGCTGTGATCTCCTAGTGATGTCACTGGTATATGATGTACAGCTGTGATCTCCCAGTGATGTCACTGGTATATGATGTACAGCTGTGATCTCCCAGTGATGTCACTGGTATATGATGTACAGCTGTGATCTCCTAGTGATGTCACTGGTATATGATGTACAACTGTGATCTCCTAGTGATGTCACTGGTATATGATGTACAACTGTGATCTCCCAGTGATGTCACTGGTATATGATGTACAGCTGTGATCTCCCAGTGATGTCACTGGTATATGATGTACAGCTGTGATCTCCCAGTGATGTCACTGGTATATGATGTACAGCTGTGATCTCCTAGTGATGTCACTGGTATATGATGTACAGCTGTGATCTCCTAGTGATGTCACTGGTATATGATGTACAGCTGTGATCTCCTAGTGATGTCACTGGTATATGATGTACAGCTGTGATCTCCTAGTGATGTCACTGGTATATGATGTACAGCTGTGATCTCCCAGTGATGTCACTGGTATATGATGTACAGCTGTGATCTCCTAGTGATGTCACTGGTATATGATGTACAGCTGTGATCTCCCAGTGATGTCACTGGTATATGATGTACAGCTGTGATCTCCTAGTGATGTCACTGGTATATGATGTACAGCTGTGATCTCCTAGTGATGTCACTGGTATATGATGTACAGCTGTGATCTCCCAGTGATGTCACTGGTATATGATGTACAGCTGTGATCTCCTAGTGATGTCACTGGTATATGATGTACAGCTGTGATCTCCCAGTGATGTCACTGGTATATGATGTACAGCTGTGATCTCCTAGTGATGTCACTGGTATATGATGTACAGCTGTGATCTCCCAGTGATGTCACTGGTATATGATGTACAGCTGTGATCTCCTAGTGATGTCACTGGTATATGATGTACAGCTGTGATCTCCTAGTGATGTCACTGGTATATGATGTACAGCTGTGATCTCCTAGTGATGTCACTGGTATATGATGTACAGCTGTGATCTCCTAGTGATGTCACTGGTATATGATGTACAGCTGTGATCTCCTAGTGATGTCACTGGTATATGATGTACAGCTGTGATCTCCCAGTGATGTCACTGGTATATGATGTACAGCTGTGATCTCCCAGTGATGTCACTGGTATATGATGTACAGCTGTGATCTCCTAGTGATGTCACTGGTATATGATGTACAGCTGTGATCTCCCAGTGATGTCACTGGTATATGATGTACAGCTGTGATCTCCCAGTGATGTCACTGGTATATGATGTACAGCTGTGATCTCCTAGTGATGTCACTGGTATATGATGTACAGCTGTGATCTCCTAGTGATGTCACTGGTATATGATGTACAGCTGTGATCTCCTAGTGATGTCACTGGTATATGATGTACAGCTGTGATCTCCCAGTGATGTCACTGGTATATGATGTACAGCTGTGATCTCCTAGTGATGTCACTGGTATATGATGTACAGCTGTGATCTCCTAGTGATGTCACTGGTATATGATGTACAGCTGTGATCTCCTAGTGATGTCACTGGTATATGATGTACAACTGTGATCTCCCAGTGATGTCACTGGTATATGATGTACAGCTGTGATCTCCCAGTGATGTCACTGGTATATGATGTACAGCTGTGATCTCCTAGTGATGTCACTGGTATATGATGTCCAGCTGTGATCTCCTAGTGATGTCACTGGTATATGATGTCCAGCTGTGATCTCCTAGTGATGTCACTGGTATATGATGTACAGCTGTGATCTCCTAGTGATGTCACTGGTATATGATGTACAGCTGTGATCTCCCAGTGATGTCACTGGTATATGATGTCCAGCTGTGATCTCTCAGTGATGTCACTGGTATATGATGTACAGCTGTGATCTCCTAGTGATGTCACTGGTATATGATGTACAGCTGTGATCCCCCAGTGATGTCACTGGTATATGATGTACAGCTGTGATCTCCTAGTGATGTCACTGGTATATGATGTACAGCTGTGATCTCCTAGTGATGTCACTGGTATATGATGTACAGCTGTGATCTCCTAGTGATGTCACTGGTATATGATGTACAGCTGTGATCTCCCAGTGATGTCACTGGTATATGATGTCCAGCTGTGATCTCTCAGTGATGTCACTGGTATATGATGTACAGCTGTGATCTCCTAGTGATGTCACTGGTATATGATGTACAGCTGTGATCTCCTAGTGATGTCACTGGTATATGATGTACAGCTGTGATCCCCCAGTGATGTCACTGGTATATGATGTACAGCTGTGATCTCCTAGTGATGTCACTGGTATATGATGTACAGCTGTGATCTCCCAGTGATGTCACTGGTATATGATGTACAGCTGTGATCTAGTGATGTCACTGGTATATGATGTACAGCTGTGATCTCCTAGTGATGTCACTGGTATATGATGTACAGCTGTGATCTCCTAGTGATGTCACTGGTATATGATGTCCAGCTGTGATCTCCTAGTGATGTCACTGGTATATGATGTACAGCTGTGATCTCCTAGTGATGTCACTGGTATATGATGTACAGCTGTGATCTCCTAGTGATGTCACTGGTATATGATGTACAGCTGTGATCTCCCAGTGATGTCACTGGTATATGATGTACAGCTGTGATCTCCTAGTGATGTCACTGGTATATGATGTACAGCTGTGATCTCCCAGTGATGTCACTGGTATATGATGTACAGCTGTGATCTCCCAGTGATGTCACTGGTATATGATGTACAGCTGTGATCTCCTAGTGATGTCACTGGTATATGATGTACAGCTGTGATCTCCCAGTGATGTCACTGGTATATGATGTACAGCTGTGATCCCCCAGTGATGTCACTGGTATATGATGTACAGCTGTGATCTCCCAGTGATGTCACTGGTATATGATGTACAGCTGTGATCTAGTGATGTCACTGGTATATGATGTACAGCTGTGATCTCCCAGTGATGTCACTGGTATATGATGTACAGCTGTGATCTCCTAGTGATGTCACTGGTATATGATGTACAGCTGTGATCTCCTAGTGATGTCACTGGTATATGATGTACAGCTGTGATCTCCTAGTGATGTCACTGGTATATGATGTCCAGCTGTGATCTCCCAGTGATGTCACTGGTATATGATGTACAGCTGTGATCTCCTAGTGATGTCACTGGTATATGATGTACAGCTGTGATCTCCTAGTGATGTCACTGGTATATGATGTACAGCTGTGATCTCCCAGTGATGTCACTGGTATATGATGTACAGCTGTGATCTCCTAGTGATGTCACTGGTATATGATGTACAGCTGTGATCTCCTAGTGATGTCACTGGTATATGATGTACAGCTGTGATCTCCCAGTGATGTCACTGGTATATGATGTACAGCTGTGATCTCCTAGTGATGTTACTAGTTTAGGATCCCTAGTAATTAGCTAAACCTTCTTTCAGTCAC
Organism: Mixophyes fleayi; assembly: GCF_038048845.1. Classification (NCBI taxonomy): domain Eukaryota; kingdom Metazoa; phylum Chordata; class Amphibia; order Anura; family Limnodynastidae; genus Mixophyes; species Mixophyes fleayi. The sequence continues at coordinate 1,248,992 of NC_134402.1, forward strand.
GACTAATAATATGCAACACTAACAGCCCACACTGTACTATACCAACCCCCCCCCCCCCACACACACACACACATTCAGAATACTATACAGTCTCAGGGATAGGAAGGTAAAATTACTGCAAATAGATTTTACAATACAAATGTCTATCTGTGGTTGGAGCCTGTTAGCACACGAATGGGGCGCTGATCCTTTATGTCTTCTACCAGTAAATGTCATTAGGAGCTTTTTATATAACTCAACAGTTAAATCTAAGATCTGTGTCGCCCACCTGCGCTGGATAAGTGTCTGCTCAGTATAAATGGTCTGTCTGGTGCGATGGTCACTCTGAGGTTAATATCATATGTTCACATCCTGTATGGGAGGAGACTATCTTATATGGATATAAACCAAGCTTATATCTGTGTCAGATAATTATAGTATTCCACAATACACAGTTACATAATAACAATTATACAATTGTATCATGCATAATACCGTTATACAGTTACACAATAAAGGTTAAAGATAATGTCTTCTACTCATTATTAAGACACTATGATCCATTCTAACATTCTGCCGTCACCCCCACATGGTGTAAGTGATTAGGTAGCTTAACCACACTTACAGTAAAGAATCCTTCCAATGATGATGCTGAAACCGTCTTGTCATCCTCTGTATGGTCCTGTAGGGCCGACAGGAACTAAATCTCATTCTACACCTGACAACAACCAAACACACCCGTCTTCCTTACGCATCGAGGAAGTGTTCAGTAACAATCCGGGTGTGTACGGCTGTGCCAGGACCAGAGACGCGCTCAATTCTCTTTTCACCCTGATGTTCAGTAACAGTCCTGCTGTTAGGTGCAAATGTAGAATAAATACTTGTATAATATATTATATTACAAATGCTATTCTTATACTGTTCATCTTTCTACAGACATCTGGCAGACACGTCACAATCCATTGGAAACAGATTATCAGGCTCCATCTCACCATTCTGAAAGAGAAAGTATATTGTCCAAAATGTAACTAATAATAAAACTATTTATTATAATGCATGTGAGTCTGTTATAAGATGTAGTTCCATTATATGCCACATGGGGGAGCTGCTGCCATGGAGAACATCATTGCACCATCATCTAATCTAATTATCAATTCGTCCCCGCTGGACTCCACAACCACAGGTCCCTCTGTACTATCTGGAGGGCAGTGCTGTACTTCATTGAGGAATTGATTATTCATTTTTATAAACATCATTTTTTCAACGTTCTGAGGAAGGAACCTCCTTCGCCGCTCACTGACCAGGTTCCCCGCTGCACTAAAAACTCTTTCCGAGTACACACTGGAGGGGGGACAACTCAGGTAAAATAGAGCCAGTTTGTACAGGGGCTTCCAAACTGCCTTTTTTCCTGCCAGTAACAATATGGACTGTCTGACATGTCTACTTGGATGGTGTCAGCAAAGTAATCCTCCACCATTTTTTCTATTGTGACAGCATCCAATGCAGCGACAGTAGACATGTCTGCAATGATTGGCAGGTCCTTCAGTCTGGACCAGATGTTATCAGCATCCCCGCCAGCGGCTCTTTTAGGAAAACTGAGCTTTTTCCTCGCAGCCATAGATGTGGAAGAAAATAAGGGTGGAGCTGTTGGCATGTCACGGTCCTCTTCAGAGGACAATCTCCTGACCAGCAGGTCTTTGCACCGCTGTAGACTTGTGTCCGCCGGAAACAACATACGCTTTAAACCGAGGATCGAGCACGGTGGCCAGAATGTATTCCTCTGACTTTAAAAGAGTGACCACCCTCGGATCCTGGCAAAGCGTATGAAGGGCTTCATCCACAAGAGCTACATGCTTTGTTGGATCGCAATGCTTTACCAGCTCCTCCCTCACTTTCTCCAGCTGCTTCTGCAACAGCATGATCAGGGGAATCACCTGACTCAAGCTGGTAGTGTCGGAACTGACTTCTCGTGTGGCAAGTTCAAATGGCTGCAGAACCTTGCACAACACGGAAATCAGTCTCCACTGCGCTTGACTGAGGCGCATCCCCACTCCTTTGCCTATGTCGTAGGTGGCTGTGTAGGCCTGAATGGTCTTTTGCTGCTCCTCCATCCTCTGCAGCATATAGAGGGTGGAGTTCCAGCGCGTCACAACCTCTTGTTTGAGGTGATGGCAGGGCAGGTTCATGCTTTTTTGATGTGCCTCTAGTCTGCGGTAGGCACTGGCTGAATGCCGAAAGTGTCCAGCAATTTTGCGCGCCACCGCAAGCATCTCCTGCACACCCCTGTCACTCTTCAGGTAATGCTGCACCACCAAATTAATGGTGTGGGCAAAACATGGGACGTGCTGGAAATTGCCCATATTTAATGCCAGCACAATGTTACTGACGTTGTCTGACACCACAAATCCCCATGAGAGTCTAAGTGGGGTAAGCCACTGGGAGATAATTTCCTCTTATTAAAGCCTGTAATACACAATGTTGCCTGCCTTTGCACGAGCAGCCGTTGTGTAGATGCTGCTACTGATGCAGCTGCTGCTGTTGCTGCGGAAGGCGATGCATCTACCCAGTGGGCTGTCACAGTCATATAGTCCTTCGTTTGCCCAGAACCACTTGTCCACATGTCCGTGGTTAAGTGGACAGTGGGTACAACCGCATTTTTCAGAGCACTGAGGACACTTGATCGTACTTCTCTGTACATCTTTGGTATTGCCTGCCTAGTGAAGTGGAATCTCGACGGGATTTGGTACCGGGGACACAATACCTCCATCAACCCTCTAAATCCCACTCCACTGATGGCGGATACCGGGCGCACGTCTAACACCAACATTGCAGTTACAGCCGCAGTTATACGCTTTGCAATAGGGTGACTACTATCGTATTTTGTGGTCATGGCAAACGACTGTTGGACGGTCAATTGTTTTGTGAAAGACGTAGCGGTCTTAGACTTCCCCTCTGGGAAGATGACCGACTAACAGCAGCAACAGCAGCAGTGGCAGTAGTAGGCGTACCGCTGCAGGATTCCTCGGATGAATCCCGTATTGAGGAGGACTCAGTCTGGCTGCTGACTTGGGCTGCAGGACTCAATCTGATGGAGATTGTGGAGGAAGTTGACGAGGAGGGTGTTGCTGGTGTGTATCCAACTGGACCACGGGATTTAGGTGTCCCTGTACCGATGAGGGTCCTAGCCCCAGTTCCTGAACTAACCACTGAACTATGAAGGTTATTCAGGTGACGTATAAGGGAGGATGTCCCTAGGTGGGCAAGATCCTTACCCCTGCTTATTTGAGCTTTACATAAGCTACATATGGCCATACATTGGTTGTCCGGATTTGGATAAAAATAACTCCAGACCGAAGAGGTGCATTTTTTGGTCTTCTGACCAGGCATGACGATGGGCTTTTTCATCCAATGGACATCAGTTGTTTCCCCCCCTGGTGCCTCATTTACAATAACCACATCACCATACTCATCATCAAGTTCCTCCACAGCGCCAGCTACATCATCAATAGCCTCCTCCCGAGCCACCTCTTCCCGTACAGTGAAGGGAAGGTCAGGCTTGACAACCACCAACACCCTTGGACTCGCCTTGGGGATTTGTGATAATTTCTCTTTTGAAGGCAGAGTTGTTTGCTGTTTTGTTGCTGACAGCATAACTCTCTTAAATTTTTTGTAGGGGGGGGAGGAGGAGGAGGGCTAAGATCCTTGGGTGAAGATGGACCACTAGTCATGAACACGGGCCAGGGCCTAAGCCGTTCCTTGCCACTACGTGTCGTAAATGGCATATTGCCAACTTTACGTTTCTCCTCAGATGATTTTAAGTTTCTCTTTTTGCTTTTTTTTGAGAATTTGGTCTTTTTGGATTTTACATGCCCTGTACTAGGAGATTGGGCATCGGGCTTGGAAGACGACGTTGATGGCATTTCATCGTCTATGTCATGACTAGTGGCAGCAGCTTCAGCATTAGGAGGAAGTGGGTCTGGATCTTTCCCTACTTTATCCTCCAAATTTTTGGTCTCCATTATATGTAGCACAAGATACTGCAGAATGTGTGAACCTGGTAATATTGCAGACACTACCAATGGACTTATACTGCAGGATTGGTTTTGCAAATTTTGTTGTAATTATTTTTTTTTTTTATTTTTTTTTTGTATTTTTTTTTATAACTTTTTTTAAATTTTTTAAAACACTTGGGAATAATGGGGAAATAACTATGCCCTTAGAAGCACAGAGCACAGGACACAGCACCACTGGACTGAACAGGACACAGCACAGGACCCAGCAGCACCACTGACCTCAGAAGGACAGAGCACAGGACACAGCACCACTGGACTGATACTGCAGAACACAGCACAGCACAGCATAGCACAGAACTAAACAGCACAGCACAGAACTAAACAGCACAGCACGAGATCTACCAGGACAGAGGACCACCTAACACACCCTCCCTCTACCCTGATCAATGCGCGAGTGAAGATGGCGGCGACTAGCGGGGAATTTATAGGATCCGAGTATCGCGAGATCCGACAGCCAATACCCGGATCTGTCTCGGATCCGACTCGGATCGGAAAGGTTCGGGTGGGCTCGGATTCAAAAAATCCGAGTGCGCTCATCTCTAATTTAAAGGAGGTTCTGGTGCCAGGGTATCAAGGTCCCCTTATTCTCCAGCGATCCTGTTTGCTCCCAACCATCTTGACTGACTCCTCAGTTCAGACCTGGCTTTCCCTGACCTCCCTTTTGGATCTTTTTTTGGCATTGATAGAGTTCCTGGTTTGACCTCTGGCTTCCTGACTACGCTCCTGTTCGACCCTATTGTACCTTTCTGCTCACACCACCTGACCTCGGATTGCTTGACCACGCTTATTCACCTATTACTTCACTGGTGGCTACTTGGGAGCGCCGTCATCTGCGAGTTTTCTACAGCTAACCCCAAACTCCCTTGCGGGGTCCCTGGCGAAGACCAGAGGTGTGTTTAGACTCCATGTCTCCTTGTTTAGCAGTGTAAATACCAGTAAGTAGGCCTCAGCTTTCTGCTATCCGTGACAGCAACATGGTTTTGCCAAACTTCAAAGGTACTTCTGTTTTTTTTTGCTTTCCATTCATTAATGAATCTGACCCATAATCTCTACAACTAGATCATTCACATATCTCCCAATCACTGCACCTAGTTCAGAGATTATTTTGCACCACAGTCTAACTGCCCCGGTTATGTGGAGGCTCCGTACCATTAACTGACCCCTGACGCCACATTACAACATTGTCATGCCATCTAAAACATCCATTTCTTATGCTACTGATAAAGTTATTTCTTAGATACTCTTTGACAGGATGGACCTCTTATGCCACCCTCTACGTGCTTAATGGCGACCGGCTGAGCTTGCCCTGCCACCATCCCCTTTCTGTATCCCAAATTGCACCATTATACACGCAGTAGGCGGGGTTTCTGTTGCCACCACTAGGATCCTTTGCGGCACTTAAGCTGGTACCCCTGACCTCTTCCTTAAGGTCAGGGTGCTGTGGATGGTTCCCCCCTGGCCTATCACATAGGCCAGATCTGCTGGGTAGTGGGCAGAGCGTTGGTACTGGATGATGGGTCCAAACCTCAGAACAGCCGGATAACAGATTAGATTGGTCTAATCTGTAGGTCACAGGAATTACAGCAGGTAAGTATTAATCAAAGCAGGATCTTTAAGCAGTGATGTTTATTAGCTCATGTGTCCTAAAAAGGACAGTTACACGCCAGTCTGTGGTACTAGTGATCGTCCAAAGAGTTCCAGATGGTATGATCATACTAATACATGGTCAAACAGTCTGCATTTTATACAGGTTTACACAGATACCCTGGCAGGAGGTAATCCAGCTTCCTGCCCCTCTAACCAATCCAGGTGCTTCATGCAGCCTGCACATAAATCAGCCTGGAGGGGTTTAACACCTTTTTACATTGCTGCTAGTGGCAACACAACGTCTGAGGTTTTATATTAGATGTTTACCATCTGGATATCACATTTCTCTTATACTGCTTTTAACGCAATTTAATTTACAAAATTCACATTAATCTGTGATCACATTGATCTGTGATCACTTCCATCCTGAGTCTTACACACATATGAAGTCTACCAGCAAGTGTAATTACCCTCCCTGTCCTTTCAGGCCCAGCAGACGTGTTGGTCACTCAGCAATCAAAAGGTCTAATTAACATGAGATTACCTGTCTCCAGACAGATTCAAAAACACGTCCCTCCTCACATATGCTTACTTGGGATTTCCTCTATAAAAAAAAGTTACAAAACCCAAACATGACATACAGGGGGGTATTCAATTGACGGCGTGATCGGCGAAAAACGAGCGCTCTAAAAATATTACCGTTAATACGGTAATTTACTTGCTGAAATTCAGCGAGTAATTACCGTATCAACGGTAATATTTTTAGAGCGCTCGTTTTTCGGCCGTCAAGACGAACAATTGTATACGCCCCACAGTCTCAGAAATCAGTACATTTATAATACTAAAATCAGTAGATTTGCAATGATATAAATTAGCGCACTGCACTGACAATTTAAATATATTTATTCAATAAATTGTGATCCAGCCACACGCTTGTTATAAGCCGCTGACTTTGGGAGTTTTGTTGTTTTCTCTGTATAGTGAGATTTTATCGCAGTTCTTACAACTTCTATCAAAATGCTGAATGATATCATTAGGGCCCAGCATCTATAAATCTTTCTCTTATCGTTTAACCTACTGCTTCATCTGTGTCAGATACATAGCTGTACAGTTATATCACGGCTGTGTATTATCTTTATGTCTATAGGGCACTGAGTGGGCGCATTCCATCCACATTACAGCTGGAACTGACCTTTCAGTAAACAAAGTGGAAACTGAAATCCCTTTTCTTATACATGATTTCCAGATTTCCAGGGATTACAAAGACTATCCTGGGATTATCTGGACACTTTGGAGATTCATTTATAGATTCTGGGAAAACAAACGATGAGACAGATGTCTAAGAGCCAGAATGGGGGTTACATAGTAATCAGGTGAGAGCAGGACAGATGTCTGGTTACATAGTAATCAGGTGAGAGCAGGACAGGTGTCGGGGTTACATAGTAATCAGGTGAGAGCAGGACAGATGTCGTGTTACATAGTAAACAGGTGAGAGCAGGACAGGTGTCGGGGTTACATAGTAATCAGGTGAGAGCAGGACAGGTGTCAGGTTACATAGTAATCAGGAGAGAGCAGGACAGGTGTCAGGTTACATAGTAATCAGGAGAGAGCAGGACAGATGTCGGGTTACATAGTAATCAGGTGAGAGCAGGACAGGTGTCAGGTTACATAGTAATCAGGTGAGAGCAGGACAGGTGTCAGGTTACATAGTAATCAGGTGAGAGCAGGACAGGTGTCGGGTTACATAGTAATCAGGTGAGAGCAGGACAGGTGTCAGGTTACATAGTAATCAGGTGAGAGCAGGACAGGTGTCAGGTTACATAGTAATCAGGAGAGAGCAGGACAGATGTCAGGTTACATAGTAATCAGGAGAGAGCAGGACAGGTGTCGGGGTTACATAGTAATCAGGAGAGAGCAGGACAGGTGTCAGGTTACATAGTAAACAGGTGAGAGTAGGACAGGTGTCTGGTTACATAGTAATCAGGTGAGAGCAGGACAGATGTCAGGTTACATAGTAATCAGGTGAGAGCAGGACAGGTGTCGGGGTTACATAGTAATCAGGAGAGAGCAGGACAGGTGTCAGGTTACATAGTAAACAGGTGAGAGCAGGACAGGTGTCGGGTTACATAGTAATCAGGTGAGAGCAGGACAGGTGTCAGGTTACATAGTAATCAGGAGAGAGCAGGACAGGTGTCGTGTTACATAGTAATCAGGTGAGAGCAGGACAGGTGTCGTGTTACATAGTAATCAGGAGAGAGCAGGACAGGTGTCAGGTTACATAGTAAACAGGAGAGAGCAGGACAGGTGTCAGGTTACATAGTAAACAGGTGAGAACAGGACAGATGTCAGGTTACATAGTAATCAGGTGAGAGCAGGACAGATGTCAGGTTACATAGTAATCAGGTGAGAGCAGGACAGATGTCGGGTTACATAGTAAACAGGTGAGAGCAGGACAGATGTCAGGTTACATAGTAATCAGGTGAGAGCAGGACAGGTGTCGGGTTACATAGTAATCAGGTGAGAACAGGACAGGTGTCAGGTTACATAGTAATCAGGAGAGAGCAGGACAGGTGTCGTGTTACATAGTAATCAGGTGAGAGCAGGACAGATGTCGTGGTTACATAGTAATCAGGTGAGAGCAGGACAGGTGTCGTGTTACATAGTAATCAGGTGAGAACAGGACAGATGTCAGGTTACATAGTAATCAGGTGAGAGCAGGACAGATGTCAGGTTACATAGTAATCAGGTGAGAGCAGGACAGATGTCGGGTTACATAGTAAACAGGTAAGAGCAGGACAGATGTCAGGTTACATAGTAATCAGGTGAGAGCAGGACAGGTGTCGGGTTACATAGTAATCAGGTGAGAACAGGACAGATGTCAGGTTACATAGTAATCAGGTGAGAGCAGGACAGTTGTTGGGTTACATAGTAAACAGGTGAGAGCAGGACAGTTGTTGGGTTACATAGTAAACAGGTGAGAGCAGGACAGGTGTCGGGTTACATAGTAAACAGGTGAGAGCAGGACAGGTGTCGGGTTACATAGTAAACAGGTGAGAGCAGGACAGGTGTCTGGTTACATAGTAAACAGGTGAGAGCAGGACAGGTGTCAGGTTACATAGTAAACAGGTGAGAGCAGGACAGGTGTCTGGTTACATAGTAATCAGGAGAGAGCAGGACAGGTGTCGTGTTACATAGTAATCAGGTGAGAGCAGGACAGATGTCGTGGTTACATAGTAATCAGGTGAGAGCAGGACAGGTGTCGTGTTACATAGTAATCAGGTGAGAACAGGACAGATGTCAGGTTACATAGTAATCAGGTGAGAGCAGGACAGATGTCAGGTTACATAGTAATCAGGTGAGAGCAGGACAGATGTCGGGTTACATAGTAAACAGGTGAGAGCAGGACAGATGTCAGGTTACATAGTAATCAGGTGAGAGCAGGACAGGTGTCGGGTTACATAGTAATCAGGTGAGAACAGGACAGATGTCAGGTTACATAGTAATCAGGTGAGAGCAGGACAGTTGTTGGGTTACATAGTAAACAGGTGAGAGCAGGACAGTTGTTGGGTTACATAGTAAACAGGTGAGAGCAGGACAGGTGTCGGGTTACATAGTAAACAGGTGAGAGCAGGACAGGTGTCGGGTTACATAGTAAACAGGTGAGAGCAGGACAGGTGTCTGGTTACATAGTAAACAGGTGAGAGCAGGACAGGTGTCAGGTTACATAGTAAACAGGTGAGAGCAGGACAGGTGTCTGGTTACATAGTAAACAGGTGAGAGCAGGACAGGTGTCAGGTTACATAGTAATCAGGAGAGAGCAGGACAGATGTCGGGTTACATAGTAATCAGGTGAGAGCAGGACAGGTGTCAGGTTACATAGTAAACAGGTGAGAGCAGGACAGGTGTCAGGTTACATAGTAATCAGGTGAGAGCAGGACAGGTGTCTGGTTACATAGTAATCAGGTGAGAGCAGGACAGATGTCAGGTTACATAGTAATCAGGTGAGAGCAGGACAGATGTCAGGTTACATAGTAATCAGGTGAGAACAGGACAGGTGTCGGGTTACATAGTAATCAGGTGAGAGCAGGACAGGTGTCTGGTTACATAGTAATCAGGTGAGAGCAGGACAGGTGTCAGGTTACATAGTAATCAGGTGAGAACAGGACAGGTGTCGGGTTACATAGTAATCAGGTAAGAGCAGGACAGGTGTCGGGTTACATAGTAATCAGGAGAGAGCAGGACAGATGTCAGGTTACATAGTAATCAGGTGAGAGCAGGGACAGGTGTCGGGTTACATAGTAATCAGGAGAGAGCAGGACAGATGTCAGGTTACATAGTAATCAGGAGAGAGCAGGACAGGTGTCGGGTTACATAGTAATCAGGGGAGAGCAGGACAGATGTCAGGTTACATAGTAATCAGGTGAGAGCAGGACAGATGTCAGGTTACATAGTAATCAGGAGAGAGCAGGACAGGTGTCGGGTTACATAGTAATCAGGGGAGAGCAGGACAGATGTCAGGTTACATAGTAATCAGGTGAGACCAGGACAGGTGTCGGGTTACATAGTAATCAGGTGAGAGCAGGACAGGTGTCAGGTTACATAGTAATCAGGTGAGAACAGGACAGGTGTCGGGTTACATAGTAATCAGGTAAGAGCAGGACAGGTGTCAGGTTACATAGTAATCAGGTGAGAACAGGACAGGTGTCGGGTTACATAGTAATCAGGAGAGAGCAGGACAGGTGTCGGGTTACATAGTAATCAGGAGAGAGCAGGACAGATGTCAGGTTACATAGTAATCAGGTGAGAGCAGGACAGGTGTCAGGTTACATAGTAATCAGGTGAGAACAGGACAGGTGTCGGGTTACATAGTAATCAGGAGAGAGCAGGACAGGTGTCGGGTTACATAGTAATCAGGTGAGAGCAGGACAGGTGTCAGGTTACATAGTAATCAGGTGAGAGCAGGACAGGTGTCAGGTTACATAGTAATCAGGTGAGAACAGGACAGTTGTTGGGTTACATAGTAATCAGGAGAGAGCAGGACAGGTGTCGGGTTACATAGTAAACAGGTGAGAGCAGGACAGGTGTCGGGTTACATAGTAATCAGGTGAGAGCAGGACAGGTGTCTGGTTACAAAGTAATCAGGTGAGAGCAGGACAGGTGTCTGGTTACATAGTAATCAGGTGAGAGCAGGACAGGTGTCAGGTTACATAGTAATCAGGTGAGAACAGGACAGGTGTCGGGTTACATAGTAATCAGGTAAGAGCAGGACAGGTGTCGGGTTACATAGTAATCAGGAGAGAGCAGGACAGATGTCAGGTTACATAGTAATCAGGTGAGAGCAGGACAGGTGTCGGGTTACATAGTAATCAGGAGAGAGCAGGACAGATGTCAGGTTACATAGTAATCAGGTGAGAGCAGGACAGGTGTCGGGTTACATAGTAATCAGGAGAGAACAGGACAGGTGTCGGGTTACATAGTAATCAGGAGAGAGCAGGACAGGTGTCAGGTTACATAGTAATCAGGTGAGAGCAGGACAGATGTCGGGTTACATAGTAATCAGGTGAGAACAGGACAGGTGTCGGGTTACATAGTAATCAGGAGAGAGCAGGACAGGTGTCGGGTTACATAGTAATCAGGTGAGAGCAGGACAGGTGTCAGGTTACATAGTAATCAGGTGAGAGCAGGACAGGTGTCAGGTTACATAGTAATCAGGTGAGAACAGGACAGTTGTTGGGTTACATAGTAATCAGGAGAGAGCAGGACAGGTGTCGGGTTACATAGTAAACAGGTGAGAGCAGGACAGGTGTCGGGTTACATAGTAATCAGGTGAGAGCAGGACAGGTGTCTGGTTACAAAGTAATCAGGTGAGAGCAGGACAGGTGTCTGGTTACAAAGTAATCAGGTGAGAGCAGGACAGGTGTCTGGTTACATAGTAATCAGGTGAGAGCAGGACAGGTGTCGGGTTACATAGTAATCAGGTAAGAGCAGGACAGGTGTCGGGTTACATAGTAATCAGGAGAGAGCAGGACAGATGTCAGGTTACATAGTAATCAGGAGAGAGCAGGACAGGTGTCAGGTTACATAGTAATCAGGTGAGAGCAGGACAGGTGTCGGGTTACATAGTAATCAGGAGAGAGCAGGACAGATGTCAGGTTACATAGTAATCAGGAGAGAGCAGGACAGGTGTCGGGTTACATAGTAATCAGGGGAGAGCAGGACAGATGTCAGGTTACATAGTAATCAGGTGAGAGCAGGACAGGTGTCAGGTTACATAGTAATCAGGAGAGAGCAGGACAGGTGTCAGGTTACATAGTAATCAGGTGAGAGCAGGACAGATGTCGGGTTACATAGTAATCAGGTGAGAGCAGGACAGGTGTCTGGTTACATAGTAATCAGGTGAGAGCAGGACAGGTGTCAGGTTACATAGTAATCAGGTGAGAACAGGACAGGTGTCGGGTTACATAGTAATCAGGAGAGAGCAGGACAGGTGTCGGGTTACATAGTAATCAGGAGAGAGCAGGACAGATGTCAGGTTACATAGTAATCAGGTGAGAGCAGGACAGGTGTCAGGTTACATAGTAATCAGGTGAGAACAGGACAGGTGTCGGGTTACATAGTAATCAGGAGAGAGCAGGACAGGTGTCAGGTTACATAGTAATCAGGTGAGAGCAGGACAGGTGTCAGGTTACATAGTAATCAGGTGAGAACAGGACAGTTGTCAGGTTACATAGTAATCAGGAGAGAGCAGGACAGGTGTCGGGTTACATAGTAAACAGGTGAGAGCAGGACAGGTGTCGGGTTACATAGTAATCAGGTGAGAGCAGGACAGGTGTCTGGTTACAAAGTAATCAGGTGAGAGCAGGACAGAAGTCGGGTTACATAGTAATCAGGTGAGAGCAGGACAGGTGTCGGGTTACATAGTAAACAGGTGAGAGCAGGACAGGTGTCGGGTTACATAGTAAACAGGTGAGAGCAGGACAGGTGTCGGGTTACATAGTAATCAGGTGAGAACAGGACAGGTGTCGGGTTACATAGTAATCAGGAGAGAGCAGGACAGGTGTCTGGTTACATAGTAATCAGGTGAGAGCAGGACAGGTGTCGGGGTTACATAGTAATCAGGTAAGAGCAGGACAGGTGTCGGGTTACATAGTAATCAGGAGAGAGCAGGACAGATGTCAGGTTACATAGTAATCAGGAGAGAGCAGGACAGGTGTCAGGTTACATAGTAATCAGGTGGTGGTAGGAGAGCAGGACAGGTGTCGGGTTACATAGTAATCAGGTGAGAGCAGGACAGGTGTCGGGTTACATAGTAATCAGGTAAGAGCAGGACAGATGTCAGGTTACATAGTAATCAGGTGAGAGCAGGACAGATGTCTGGTTACAATCAGGTGAGAGCAGGACAGGTGTCTGGTTACATAGTAATCAGGTGAGAGCAGGACAGGTGTCGGGTTACATAGTAATCAGGTGAGAGCAGGACAGATGTCGGGTTACATAGTAATCAGGTGAGAGCAGGACAGGTCTCGGGTTACATAGCAAACAGGAGAGAGCAGGACAGGTGTCTGGTTACATATAAATCAGATGAGAGCAGGACAGGTGTCTGGTTACATAGAAATCAGATGAGAGCAGGACAGGTGTCTGGTTACATATAAATCAGATGAGAGTAGGACAGATGTCGGGTTACATAGTAATCAGGTGAGAGCAGGACAGGTGTCTGGTTACATATAAATCAGATGAGAGTAGGACAGATGTTGGGTTACATAGTATTCAGGAGAGAGCAGGACAGGTGTTGGGGTTACATAGTAAACAGGAGAGAGCAGGACAGATGTCGGGTTACATAGTAATCAGGTGAGAGCAGGACAGGTGTCGGGTTACATAGCAAACAGGAGAGAGCAGGACAGGTGTCTGGTTACATATAAATCAGATGAGAGCAGGACAGGTGTCAGGTTACATAGTAATCAGGAGAGAGCAGGACAGGTGTCTGGTTACATAGTAATCAGGTGAGAGCAGGACAGGTGTCAGGTTACATAGTAATCAGGTGAGAGCAGGACAGGTGTCTGGTTACATAGTAATCAGGTGAGAGCAGGACAGATGTCGGGTTACATAGTAATCAGGTGAGAGCAGGACAAGGTGTCTGGTTACATAGTAATCAGGTGAGAGCAGGACAGGTGTCAGGTTACATAGTAATCAGGTGAGAGCAGGACAGGTGTCTGGTTACATAGTAATCAGGTGAGAGCAGGACAGGTGTCAGGTTACATAGTAATCAGGTGAGAGCAGGACAGGTGTCGGGTTACATAGTAATCAGGTGAGAGCAGGACAGATGTCGGGTTACATAGTAATCAGGTGAGAGCAGGACAGGTGTCAGGTTACATAGTAATCAGGTGAGAGCAGGACAGGTGTCAGGTTACATAGTAATCAGGAGAGAGCAGGACAGATGTCAGGTTACATAGTAATCAGGAGAGAGCAGGACAGGTGTCAGGTTACATAGTAATCAGGTGAGAGCAGGACAGTGTCGGTTACATAGTAATCAGGAGAGAGCAGGACAGGTGTCAGGTTACATAGTAATCAGGTGAGAGCAGGACAGATGTCAGGTTACATAGTAATCAGGAGAGAGCAGGACAGGTGTCAGGTTACATAGTAATCAGGTGAGAGCAGGACAGGTGTCAGGTTACATAGTAATCAGGAGAGAGCAGGACAGATGTCAGGTTACATAGTAATCAGGTGAGAGCAGGACAGGTGTCGGGTTACATAGTAATCAGGTGAGAGCAGGACAGGTGTCGGGTTACATAGTAATCAGGTAAGAGCAGGACAGATGTCAGGTTACATAGTAATCAGGTGAGAGCAGGACAGATGTCGGGTTACATAGTAATCAGGTGAGAGCAGGACAGGTCTCGGGTTACATAGCAAACAGGAGAGAGCAGGACAGGTGTCTGGTTACATATAAATCAGATGAGAGCAGGACAGGTGTCTGGTTACATAGAAATCAGATGAGAGCAGGACAGGTGTCTGGTTACATATAAATCAGATGAGAGTAGGACAGATGTCGGGTTACATAGTAATCAGGTGAGAGCAGGACAGGTGTCGGGTTACATAGTAATCAGGTGAGAGCAGGACAGGTCTCGGGTTACATAGCAAACAGGAGAGAGCAGGACAGGTGTCTGGTTACATATAAATCAGATGAGAGCAGGACAGGTGTCAGGTTACATAGTAATCAGGAGAGAGCAGGACAGGTGTCGGGTTACATAGTAATCAGGTGAGAGCAGGACAGGTGTCTGGTTACATAGTAATCAGGTGAGAGCAGGACAGGTCTCGGGTTACATAGTAAACAGGTGAGAGTAGGACAGATGTCGGGTTACATAGTAATCAGGTGAGAGTAGGACAGATGTCGGGTGACATAGTAATTAGGTTAGAGCAGGACAGATGTCAGGTTACATAGTAATCAGGTGAGAGCAGGACAGAAGTTGCGGTTACATAGTAATCAGGTGAGAGCAGGACAGGTGTTCGGGTTACATAGTAAACAGGTGAGAGAAGGACAGATGTCGGGTTACATAGTAATCAGGTGAGAGCAGGACAGTGTCGGGTTACATAGTAAACAGGTGAGAGTAGGACAGATGTCGGGTTACATAGTAATCAGGTGAGAGCAGGACAGGTGTCGGAGTTACATAGTAATCAGGAGAGAGCAGGACAGAAGTCGGGTTACATAGTAATCAGGTGAGAGCAGGACAGGTGTCGGGTTACATAGTAAACAGGTGAGAGTAGGACAGAAGTCGGGTTACATAGTAATCAGGTGAGAGCAGGACAGATGTCGGGTTACATATTAATCAGGTGAGAGCAGGACAGGTGTGCGGTTACATAGTAATCAGTGGAGAGCAGGACAGATGTCGGGTTACATAGTAATCAGGAGAGAGCAGGACAGGTGTCAGGTTACATAGTAATCAGGTGAGAGCAGGACAGGTGTCGGGGTTACATAGTAATCAGGAGAGAGCAGGACAGGTGTCAGGTTACATAGTGATCAGGTGAGAGCAGGACAGATGTCGGGTTACATAGTAATCAGGTGAGAGCAGGACAGGTGTTGGGTTACATAGTAATCAGGTGAGAGCAGGACAGGTGTCGGGTTACATATTAATCAGGTGAGAGCAGGACAGGTGTCGGTTACATAGTAATCAGGTGAGAGCAGGACAGGTGTCGGGTTACATAGTAATCAGGTGAGAGCAGGACAGGTGTCAGGTTACATAGTAATCAGGTGAGAGCGGGACAGGTGTCTGGTTACATAGTAATCAGGTGAGAACAGGACAGGTGTCAGGTTACATAGTAATCAGGTGAGAGCAGGACAGGTGTCTGGTTACATAGTAATCAGGTGAGAACAGGACAGGTGTCGGGTTACATAGTAATCAGGTGAGAGCAGGGACAGGTGTCTGGTTACATAGTAATCAGGTGAGAGTAGGACAGAAGTCGGGTTACATAGTAATCAGGTGAGAGCAGGACAGGTGTCGGTTACATAGTAAACAGGTGAGAGTAGGACAGATGTCGGGTTACATAGTAATTAGTTTAGAGCAGGACAGGTGTCAGGTTACATAGTAATCAGGTGAGAGCAGGACAGAAGTCGGGTTACATAGTAATCAGGTGAGAGCAGGGACAGGTGTCAGGTTACATAGTAAACAGGTGAGAGTAGGACAGATGTCGGGTTACATAGTAATCAGGTGAGAGCAGGACAGGTGTCGGGTTACATAGTAAACAGGTGAAAGTAGGACAGATTTCGGGTTACATAGTAATCAGGTGAGAGCAGGACAGGTGTCGGAGTTACATAGTAATCAGGTGAGGAGCAGGACAGGTGTCTGGTTACATAGTAATCAGGTGAGAGTAGGACAGAAGTCGGGTTACATAGTAATCAGGTGAGAGCAGGACAGGTGTCGGTTACATAGTAAACAGGTGAAAGTAGGACAGATGTCGGGTTACATAGTAATTAGTTTAGAGCAGGACAGGTGTCAGGTTACATAGTAATCAGGTGGAGAGCAGGACAGAAGTCGGGTTACATAGTAATCAGGTGAGAGCAGGACAGGTTTCAGGTTACATAGTAAACAGGTGAGAGTAGGACAGATGTCGGGTTACATAGTAATCAGTTGAGAGCAGGACAGGTGTCGGGTTACATAGTAAACAGGTGAAAGTAGGACAGATTTCGGGTTACATAGTAAACAGGTGAGAGCAGGACAGGTGTCGGAGTTACATAGTAATCAGAGAGAGCAGGACAGAAGTCGGGTTACATAGTAATCAGGTGAGAGCAGGACAGGTGTCGGGTTACATAGTAAACAGGTGAGAGTAGGACAGAAGTCGGGTTACATAGTAATCAGGTGAGAGCAGGACATATGTCTGGTTACATAGTAATCAGGTGAGAGCAGGACAGATGTCGGGTTACATATTAATCAGGTGAGAGCAGGACAGGTGTCGGGTTACATAGTAATCAGTGGAGAGCAGGACAGTTGTCGGGGTTACATAGTAATCAGGAGAGAGCAGGACAGGTGTCGGGTTACATAGTAATCAGGTGAGAGCAGGACAGGTGTCGGGTTACATAGTTAATCAGGAGAGAGCAGGACAGATGTCTGGTTACATAGTAATCAGATGAGAGCAGGACAGGTGTCTGGTTACATATTAATCAGGTGAGAGCAGGACAGGTGTCTGGTTACAAAGTAATCAGGTGAGAGTAGGACAGAAGTCGGGTTACATAGTAATCAGTGTGAGAGCAGGACAGGTGTCGGGTTACATAGTAAACAGGTGAGAGTAGGACAGATGTCGGGTTACATAGTAATTAGGTGAGAGCAGGACAGGTGTCAGGTTACATAGTAAATCAGGTGAGAGCAGGACAGAAGTCGGGTTACATAGTAATCAGGTGAGAGCAGGACAGGTGTCGGGTTACATAGTAAACAGTGAGAGTAGGACAGATGTCGGGTTACATAGTAATCAGGTGAGAGCAGGGACAGGTGTTGGGTTACATAGTAATCAGGGGAGAGCAGGACAGGTGTCGGGTTACATAGTAATCAGGTGAGAGCAGGACAGGTGTCGGGTTACATAGTAAACAGGTGAGAGTAGGACAGATGTTGGGTTACATAGTAATCAGGTGAGAGCAGGACAGGTGTCGGAGTTACATAGTAATCAGGAGAGAGCAGGACAGAAGTCGGGTTACATAGTAATCAGGTGAGAGCAGGACAGGTGTCGGGTTACATAGTAAACAGGTGAGAGTAGGACAGAAGTCGATTACATAGTAATCAGGTGAGAGCAGGACATATGTCTGGTTACATAGTAATCAGGTGAGAGCAGGACAGATGTCGGGTTACATATTAATCAGGTGAGAGCAGGACAGGTGTCGGGTTACATAGTAATCAGTGGAGAGCAGGACAGGTGTCGGGTTACATAGTAATCAGGTGAGAGCAGGACAGATGTCTGGTTACATAGTAATCAGATGAGAGCAGGACAGGTGTCTGGTTACATATTAATCAGGTGAGAGCAGGACAGGTGTCTGGTTACAAAGTAATCAGGTAAGAGCAGGACAGAAGTCGGGTTACATAGTAATCAGGTGAGAGCAGGACAGGTGTCGGGGTTACATAGTAATCAGGTGAGAGCAGGACAGATGTCGGGTTACATAGTAATCAGGAGAGAGCAGGACAGGTGTCGGGTTACATAGTAATCAGGTGAGAGCAGGACAGGTGTCTGGTTACATATTAATCAGGTGAGAGCAGGACAGGTGTCTGGTTGCAAAGTAATCAGGTGAGAGTAGGACAGAAGTCGGGTTACATAGTAATCAGGTGAGAGCAGGACAGGTGTCGGGTTACATAGTAAACAGTTGAGAGTAGGACAGATGTGGGTTACATAGTAATTAGGTGAGAGCAGGACAGGTGTCAGGTTACATAGTAATCAGGTGAGAGCAGGACAGAAGTCGGGTTACATAGTAATCAGGTGAGAGCAGGACAGGTGTCGGGTTACATAGTAAACAGGTGAGAGTAGGACAGATGTCGGGTTACATAGTAATCAGGTGAGAGCAGGACAGGTGTCGGGTTACATAGTAAACAGGTGAGAGTAGGACAGATGTCGGGTTACATAGTAATCAGGTGAGAGCAGGACAGGTGTCGGAGTTACATAGTAATCAGGAGAGAGCAGGACAGAAGTCGGGTTACATAGTAATCAGGTGAGAGCAGGACAGGTGTCGGGTTACATAGTAAACAGGTGAGAGTAGGACAGATGTCGTGTTACATAGTAATTAGGTGAGAGCAGGACAGGTGTCAGGTTACATAGTAATCAGGAGAGAGCAGGACAGGTGTCGGGTTACATAGTAAACAGGTGAGAGTAGGACAGATGTCAGGTTACATAGTAATCAGGTGAGAGCAGGACAGGTGTCGGGTTACATAGTAAACAGGTGAGAGTAGGACAGGTGTCGGGTTACATAGTAAACAGGTGAGAGTAGGACAGATGTCAGGTTACATAGTAATCAGGTGAGAGCAGGACAGGTGTCGGGTTACAGAGTAATCAGGTGAGAGCAGGACAGATGTCAGATTTCATAGTAATCAGGAGAGCGCAGGACAGGTGTTGGGTTACATAGTAATAAGGTGAGAGGAGGACAGATGTCGGGTTACATAGTAATCAGGTGAGGGTAGGACAGATGTCGGGTTACATAGTAATCAGGTGAGGGTAGGAAAGATGTCGAGTTACATAGTAATCAAATGAGAGCAGGACAGGTGTTGGTGTTACATAGTAAACAGGTGAGAGCAGGACATGTGTCAGGTTACATAGTAATCAGGTGAGAGCAGGACAGGTGTCGGGTTACATAGTAAACAGTTGAGAGTAGTACAGATGTCAGGTTACATAGTAAACAGGTGAGAGCAGGACATGTGTTTGGTTACATAGTAATTAGGTGAGAGCAGGACAGATGTCAGGTTACATAGTAATCAGGTGAGAGCAGGACAGATGTCAGATTTCATAGTAATCAGGAGAGCGCAGGACAGGTGTCGGGTTACATAGTAATCAGGTGAGAGGAGGACAGATGTCGGGTTACAGAGTAATCAGGTGAGGGTAGGACAGATGTCGAGTTACATAGTAATCAAATGAGAGCAGGACAGGTTTTGGGGTTACATAGTAGACAGGGGAGAGCAGGACAGGTGTCAGGTTACATAGTAAACAGGTGAGAGCAGGACAGATGTTGGGTTACATTGTAATCAGATGAGAGAAGGACAGTTGTCGGGTTACATAGTAATCAGGTAAGAGCAGGACAGGTGTCGGGTTACATAGTAATCAGGTGAGAGCAGGACAGGTGTCGGGTTACATAGTAATCAGGAGAGAGCAGGACAGGTGTCGGGTTACATAGTAATCAGGTGAGAGTAGGACAGATGTCAGATTTCATAGTAATCAGGAGAGAGCAGGACAGGTGTCGTGGTTACATAGTAATCAGGAGAGAGCAGGACAGGTGTCGGGTTACATAGTAATCAGGTGAGAGCAGGACAGGTGTCGGGTTACATAGTAATCAGGAGAGAGCAGGACAGGTGTCTGGTTACATAGTAATCAGGAGAGAGCAGGACAGGTGTCAGGTTACATAGTAATCAGGTGAGAGCAGGACAGGTGTCAGGTTACATAGTAATCAGGTGAGAGCAGGACAGGTGTCAGGTTACATAGTAATCAGGTGAGAGCAGGACAGGTGTCGTGTTACATAGTAAACAGGTGAGAGCAGGACAGATGTCGGGTTACATAGTAATCAGGTGAGAGCAGGACAGATGTCAGGTTACATAGTAATCAGGTGAGAGCAGGACAGGTGTCGGGTTACATAGTAATCAGGTGAGAGCAGGACAGTTGTCGGGGTTACATAGTAATCAGGAGAGAGCAGGACAGGTGTCGTGGTTACATAGTAATCAGGAGAGAGCAGGACAGGTGTCGGGTTACATAGTAATCAGGTGAGAGCAGGACAGTTGTCGGGGTTACATAGTAATCAGGTGAGAGCAGGACAGGTGTCAGGTTACATAGTAATCAGGTGAGAGCAGGACAGTTGTCGGGGTTACATAGTAATCAGGTGAGAGCAGGACAGGTGTCGGGTTACATAGTAATCAGGTGAGAGCAGGACAGTTGTCGGGGTTACATAGTAATCAGGTGAGAGCAGGACAGGTGTCGGGTTACATAGTAATCAGGTGAGAGCAGGACAGATGTCAGGTTACATAGTAATCAGGTGAGAGCAGGACAGGTGTCGTGTTACATAGTAAACAGGTGAGAGCAGGACAGATGTCGGGTTACATAGTAATCAGGTGAGAGCAGGACAGATGTCAGGTTACATAGTAATCAGGTGAGAGCAGGACAGGTGTCGGGTTACATAGTAATCAGGAGAGAGCAGGACAGGTGTCGTGGTTACATAGTAATCAGGAGAGAGCAGGACAGGTGTCGGGTTACATAGTAATCAGGTGAGAGCAGGACAGGTGTCAGGTTACATAGTAATCAGGTGAGAGCAGGACAGTTGTCGGGGTTACATAGTAATCAGGTGAGAGCAGGACAGGTGTCGGGTTACATAGTAATCAGGTGAGAGCAGGACAGTTGTCGGGGTTACATAGTAATCAGGTGAGAGCAGGACAGGTGTCGGGTTACATAGTAATCAGGTGAGAGCAGGACGGAAGTCGGGTTACATAGTAATCAGGTGAGAGCAGGACGGAAGTCGGGTTACATAGTAATCAGGTGAGAGCAGGACAGATGTCAGGTTACATAGTAATCAGGTGAGAGTAGGACAGATGTCGGGTTACATAGTAATCAGGAGAGAGCAGGACAGGTGTCAGGTTACATAGTAATCAGGTGAGACCAGGACAGGTTTCGGGTTACATAGTAATCAGGTGAGAGCAGGACAGGTGTCAGGTTACATAGTAATCAGGTGAGAGCAGGACAGTTGTCGGGGTTACATAGTAATCAGGTGAGAGCAGGACAGGTGTCGGGTTACATAGTAATCAGGTGAGAGCAGGACGGAAGTCGGGTTACATAGTAATTAGGTGAGAGCAGGACAGATGTCGGGTTACATAGTAATTAGGTGAGAGCAGGACAGATGTCAGGTTACATAGTAATTAGGTGAGAGCAGGACAGATGTCGGGTTACATAGTAATCAGGTGAGACCAGGACAGGTGTCAGGTTACATAGTAATCAGGTGAGAGCAGGACAGATGTCGGGTTACATAGTAAACAGGTGAGAGCAGGACAGATGTCGGGTTACATAGTAAACAGGTGAGAGCAGGACAGATGTCGGGTTACATAGTAAACAGGTGAGAGCAGGACAGGTGTTGGGTTTGTAATGTTCATTTTGTCGCAACCAATAAATATTGTCCGATACAATTAATGTGTTTGAAGCGCACAATTTAATAGCAAAAGATAGCAGGATAACAGCAATACACGATGATGCATAAAAGATATAACAATATACAGGAAAGTTTATCCGAGGACATTATGTATGCGCTGCCTGTGCCCAGGTCCACATTCAGTCTGTCACCCAATGAAGATTATTATTGCAGGATCTCAGTAGTACACTTCATTCTCTGTAATGTATGTCCCCCTTAGTACCATCACACTGTCTGTGAATATCAGACAGGTTACCATTAGAGAGAGTCAGAATTCTAGAAACCATTTTTTTCCTATGGAACATAAACCTTTGGAGCTCGGAGTTCACCTTTTGTATGCCCTTCACCCACATATGTAATACATTACCTGGAAGGATACAAGGTACAATAAAATATGTTACATCTATACATAATATTCTAGTAAAGTTCCTCATGCCTAGCATGTCCATCTGTCCAGTGCATGTCTTAGCTTGTATGACATTTAAACAATACATTTTCAATTACACCATCTTATGTGTGTTAGCATAATCTTATTTATGATTTCCTTCAGCCTTTTTAGTTAAATGCACTCTAATAATATTGATGAGTTTTTCATCAACACTTGTGGGGCGGGCTATTGTCTGTTCATTCTGTTCAGCCTCCCAATAATCAGGTTTCTTTGTATGTGAAACAGTGATCGGTCTACCGAGTATTGGGAAACTTCAAACTAAGGGACCTAATTGTATTATACCTCATCTATACTGGCCTCCCACCCCATAATTCGAGAACCTCAGAAATATTTTGTGGAAAGAGAACTAGTCTTAAATAATTTGGTCTCTGAGGCACGTTGTCAGGCACCGTCCCCGCACTCCTCCTAAGTGCAGGGGACGGTCGCCTGTTCTCTCCACTCGGTGCATCCCGTTGCCAGGATTCAGACCCTCGCTGTGCGCGCATGCGCAGGGACGGTCAAGCCTCGTTGCTAGGTAATGGGACGCGCTGCCGGACTTCCTGTCGACGGTCAGCTGATTCTGACCACTGAATCAGTTCCCCTATCCTCTATTTAAACTACTCTCTGGCACCATTAGGTTGCCAGAGTATTGGTTCTCACCAGCTCCAGCACTTCCTGTTGTATGCTCCATCGTGTTTTGCTGACTCCTGGCTTGTTTCTTGGCTTATTCTCCTGGATTCCGATTTGTTACTGCACAGTCTGTTTGTCATTGACCTTCTGCTTATTCCTGACACTTCTTCTGGTTCTCGCTGTGTACTGCGCTACTGTTTGGTTAAATCCTGATCATCTGATTATTCCTGTCTACCACTCCACTGCGCTGGTAACTGACTTGGAGAACAGTGAACCTGCGCATCCCACGCAGCCAAGACTATACCTCTTTGCAGGGGCCCCTGGTGAAGACCGGAGGTGCGTTAGACTCCGCGCCTCCCTGTTCAGTTGGGTAAATACCAGCCGGTGCTCCCCTACGGTGTCTATAACCATGACACACGTGAGAGCACACCCAGCATTCAGTTTGGTATAAATGCTTACCCACCAAAGAATGACAATCATACTCATGGATGCCCACCCAAGTCCAAATTATTACCGGCCTGGCATTGCTGGACGTACCTCTCTTCAACTATGAGGTCACAGTACTTACAGACACAATATTCTTCAGACAATAGCCCCTCACGCAGTCTCTGAGCTCCAAGGTTAGCAGACCTTTACTTTATCCCCAAATTGAATAGTGTAATTGGCTGGACCAATTGCGTTAACAATTTCTCCTTCATCCCCACATCCTCAGTATCACTACCTGACCCAGTCTCCATCAACTAAACACCATTGCAGAAATAAAATGTGCTGCGTCAGCTAGGCCTGGAAGATACACTCTGGGAGCCACGGCCTACCCCGTCCATCTCTCCAGAGTCCAGAGGACTCCAGATCACATCCCTTCGCCTGCCAGACCGCCTTTTCCTCTAGGGAACACAAATCTTGCATTTTAATTAATTCTTGTGTGTTTATCATTTGAAAAACCATTATTTTGTCAGTTGTCATAGATAAATCTGCTGCCCACTTGGAAGCTTCATCCGCCCCTCTAGTCAAGTGATATTGGATCCTAGTCATGTGTGTAGGCTTTACATTAAATAATAACTACTTAATTTTGGTAACAAGTGAGTGCTAGTCGTGTTCTGCTATTGTCATAAAAGTTCCTCTGCTGCCTCAATGTCACCCTATCCTAGAAACATAGTTACAATCAGTGTATATTAACTGATTTACTCTCTGCCATCTCACATGCCTTTCTCAATCCCACAAGTTCAGCTACTTGAAGTGAGTTTGGCCAAGAGGTCAGTTTTTATAGCACCGTCGTCATTTATAACAATATCCAGCGCATGTCTGTCTATGACAAATACAAAATATAAAAAAAAATTAATTTCCTAAGGGGTGTTACGTATGTCAGGTCTTTTCGGCAAATGTCTGATTCCAATATTCCACACAATCATGCGTATTTGAATACCTGCCAAATTCACCCTCAGCCAAAGTCACCTCTCCTTCCACCATTTGTGCATCTGGAGGCACACCTCCCGCCCATTCCGAATCCAAATCGAGGCCGAACGTCATTGTGACGTTGTCGGATCTCGGGACTCGGTTCTCGCGATACTTCAACTTTATAAATACACGCCTCCACAGCAATCCATCGCCATTTGACAGAGGGAGAGAGCAGGGTGTAGTCATAGGCTAATTAGAGCAGGGACAGAGAATACAATATTGTTCTTGCAATTGCTCTAACCAAAATCGCTAGTGCAGAGAGGAGGATAGAGGTTTATTATTTTTTCTTCATTTAGACAGGACTTAAAAGGGCAGATACCTTGTGCACTGTATAAAACTTGAATCATGTCCCAGTACTACATCAAGGACTGCAGCAGCTTCAGTAAGTATGGAGGTAAAACCTTTAGCTACCTTCGTGGCTATGTCAGTGTAGTGTATACCCTTAATTCTGTCCATTGTCAAAATGTCTTAGCCCCTTGAGTGAGACAATATCTCAAGTATTGGACCTTTGACTGGCATGGCTGTAATCTGTTGTTTTGCAAACTTGTGTCCTGTTATTGAGAAATGAAGAAACAAGTATTTAGTTTCAAACACTGATGATATAAACAAATCAGGACACAGCAATACTATTTTTCATACTGCTTACCTTATTTGGTTGGAAAGACTGGAAACAGTCACGCCAGGCTTGTGTCCAGATATTGAGGTTGCCTATAAGCCTTTGGGACAGGGTCTATGTATTTTGTACCTCTTTATAAGAAAAGAATGAGGTATGGAGAAGAAAAAAATAAGCAAAGAATATCAATAATGAAATGATTTGCAGAAAAGCGGGAAAGCAGAAAAGAAGATTTACAGCAAGATGACAACTGGATTGGACACTACAGGAAATTGGCTCTAAACTATCCCCTTAAATATAAACTAATCTATGACCTCTCCCCCATTATTTTTAAGCCTAACAGGGAGTTACATTACCCATCCAATCCAGTGTCCTGTCCATCCTTAGTTGATAAGTAACCCGGTATCTCTGATAGCAATATTTCTACAACCTGTGATGGACTTGTGGCTATAATAGTGAAGTGCAGAATTAACTAGAGATGGGCGGGTCCGGTTCTCCGAGAACCGAACCCACCCGAACTTTGGGTATCCGAGTACCGAGCTGAGCAGCTCGGTACTCTCCCGCCCATTCCGAATCCAAATCGAGGCCGAACGTCATTGTGACGTTGTCGAATCTCGGGACTCGGTTCTCGCGATACTTCAACTTTATAAATACACGCCTCCACAGCAATCCATCGCCATTTGACAGAGGGAGAGAGCAGGGTGTAGTCATAGGCTAATTAGAGCAGGGACAGAGAATACAATATTGTTCTTGCAATTGCTCTAACCAAAATTGCTAGTGCAGAGAGGAGGATAGAGGTTTATTATTTTTTCTTCATATTTGGCACTCCCCAGCGCTTTTGGGGTGTCCCCCATAATTGTGCATTAATATTTCTGGCTGTCAAAAGTCATATCTGTCAGCAGTATCTACTAAATAATTTGTAGCACACCTCAGTGTTTTTGGGGTGTCCTCCCTAATTGTGCATTAATATTTCTGGCTGTCAAAAGTCATATCTGTCAGCAGTATCTACTAAATAATTTGTAGCACTCCTCAGTGCTTTTGGGGTGTCCTCCCTAATTGTGCATTAATATTTCTGGCTGTCAAAAGTCATATCTGTCAGCAGTATCTACTAAATAATTTGTAGCACACCTCAGTGCTTTTGGGGTGTCCTCCCTAATTGTGCATTAATATTTCTGGCTGTCAAAAGTCATATCTGTCAGCAGTATCTACTAAATAATTTTTAGCACTCCTCAGTGTTTTTGGGGTGTCCTCCCTAATTGTGCATTAATATTTCTGGCTGTCAAAAGTCATATCTGTCAGCAGTATCTACTAAATAATTTTTAGCACTCCTCAGTGTTTTTGGGGTGTCCTCCCTAATTGTGCATTAATATTTCTGGCTGTCAAAAGTCATATCTGTCAGCAGTATCTACTAAATAATTTTTAGCACTCCTCAGTGTTTTTGGGGTGTCCTCCCTAATTGTGCATTAATATTTCTGGCTGTCAAAAGTCATATCTGTCAGCAGTATCTACTAAATAATTTTTAGCACTCCTCAGTGTTTTTGGGGTGTCCTCCCTAATTGTGCATTAATATTTCTGGCTGTCAAAAGTCATATCTGTCAGCAGTATCTACTAAATAATTTTTAGCACTCCTCAGTGTTTTTGGGCTGTCCTCCCTAATTGTGCATTAATATTTCTGGCTGTCAAAAGTCATATCTGTCAGCAGTATCTACTAAATAATTTTTAGCACTCCTCAGTGTTTTTGGGGTGTCCTCCCTAATTGTGCATTAATATTTCTGGCTGTCAAAAGTCATATCTGTCAGCAGTATCTACTAAATAATTTGTAGCACACCTCAGTGCTTTTGGGGTGTCCTCCCTAATTGTGCATTAATATTTCTGGCTGTCAAAAGTCATATCTGTCAGCAGTATCTACTAAATAATTTTTAGCACTCCTCAGTGTTTTTGGGGTGTCCTCCCTAATTGTGCATTAATATTTCTGGCTGTCAAAAGTCATATCTGTCAGCAGTATCTACTAAATAATTTTTAGCACTCCTCAGTGTTTTTGGGGTGTCCTCCCTAATTGTGCATTAATATTTCTGGCTGTCAAAAGTCATATCTGTCAGCAGTATCTACTAAATAATTTGTAGCACTCCTCAGTGCTTTTGGGGTGTCCTCCCTAATTGTGCATTAATATTTCTTGCTGTCAAAAGTCATAACTGTCAGCAGAATCTACTAAATAATTTTTAGCACTCCCCAGTGGTTTGCGCTCAGAATGGATTCAAAGCAGTCCACATATGATCTAAATGAGCAACCAGGTTCTGTCACCAGTCCTGATGTTAGTGTTCCCAGTACGTCATCTGGCCAAGGCGATGTCAAACAACAGAGTGTTTTCAAATTAGTGCAAAAAACAAAAACCAAAAAAAAATTTACTGTATTGAAGCGAAAAAGAAGTGGAACTGAGCAAAAGTTAAGTGACGAAAAAAAAAAAATTGCAAGCATGCCATTCTACACACGCAGTGGCAAAGAGAGAATGAGGCCTTCACCTTTGGCTATTAGTGGCAGATCCCAAAAAGTTACCCAGCCTACAATTGGTGCACAACTACTGTTACGCGTCAAAGCCGAGCTGCAAGATAACAGTGAGGCATTACAGGAGAATATTTGCTCTGATTCACAAATGACAACAATCCCTGTGGAGAGTCCATCCAACAGTGGGATGTCTAATCGTGAGCATTCTGCTGATGTGTGCCTTAATAGCCCGAGTGTAGCCGGTGATACCCAAATTGAGGATGCCACTTTGGAATTAGAAGAGGATGAGGGGGAGATTTGTGTAGGCGATGAGGGCGCTAATGAGGATGTTGATGAGGATGAGGTTGTTTGTGTAAGTCCTGCACCAGTGGCAGCAGTTCTGGCACGTGACAAGAAAAAGGCCATTGTCATGCCTGGGCATAAAACAAAAAAATCCACTTCTTATGTGTGGAATTATTTCTACCCAAATCCAGACAACAATTGTATAGCCATTTGTAGTGTATGTGAAGCCACAGTCAGTCGAGGGAGGGACCTTAACCATCTTGAACCTCGTCTATGTTACGCCATTTAACGAGAGTTCATGGCAAAGTGTTGGGAAAAGCTGAAAGTTCTTCCCAAAAGAATACAAGCACTCCCTCATCAGCTAAGACCCTCCGCTCACCGACATACCGACGGCTACAAAATACACCCACCACACCATCCTCATCAATATCCTCAGTAGCGCTCGGAGTTAGTCCGGCATCCCACTTAAGGCTGGATGACTCCGGCACTATTATTGATTCCTCTGAAGAAAGCGTTAGTCCTGCTGCTGCTGTTGCTGCTGCTGGGGGTGAATCGTCATCCCAGAGGCAGGTGAATAAAATGAGCAGTCCTACATTTCAGCAATTAACTGTGAAACAATCATTTGCGAGGGGAAGCAAATATGACAGCAGTCACCCAGTCGCCAAGCGAATCACAGACGCCATGGCTGCAATGTTAGTGTTAGATCTGCGTCCAATCTCCACAATAAACGCAGCTGGTTTTTCACAGTTAATTGAGGTTTTGTGTCCGCGTTACGGAATTCCATCGTGACACCATTTCTCCCGTAAAGCTATTCCACAACTATACCAAAAAGTGTGTAAAAATGTAGAGATTGCACTGAAAAATGCCATTCTGCCCACTGTTCACTTAACCACAGATATGTGGACAAGTGGAAGTGGCCAAACCAAAGACTATATAACTGTGACAGCCCACTGGGTTGGTCATTCACCTTCACCAGCAGGAACAGCAGCAGCATGTACACCACTACGTAACATTTGTCACAGGCAGGCCACTCTTTGTATCACCGGCTTCACTAACAGGCATACGGCTGACAATTTGTTACGCAAACTGAGAGATGTGATTGATACATGGCTTATACCACTTGGACTCTCCCCAGGGTATGTCATTTCTGATAACGCCAACAATATAGTGCGAGCATTACAGCTGGGTGATTTCCAACATATTCCCTGTTTTGCTCACACCATCAACTTGGTGGTGCAGAGCTTCCTACGAAATAACCGTGAGGTGCAGGAGATGCTTTCGGTGGCCCGTAAAATTTCAGGCCATTTCAGGCATTCAGCCACAGCATGTAGGAGATTACAGCAGCTCCAAGAGCAGTTTAACTTGCCCTGCCACCAACTTAAGCAAGAGGTGGTAACTCGGTGGAATTCCACCCTGTACATGCTTCAGAGGATGGAGGAACAGCGCAAAGCCATCCAAGCATATTGCACAAGTCATGACATTGGGAAAGGAGGGGGGATGTATTTCACTCTTGCACAGTGGGGAATCCTTTCAGTGCTGTGCAAGGTGCTGAAACCATTTGAAGTTGTGACATGTGAGGTCAGTGCTGACTCTGCTAGTTTGAGCCAAGTCATTCCTTTAATTAGACTATTGGAAAAGCAGCTTGAGAAAATGAAGGAGGAGCTGAAAGCAAGCAATTCAGCAAAGTATGTTGGCCTTGTCGATCAAGTACTTAATTCGCTTCACAATGATCCTCGAGTTATTAAGATCTTGAACTCGGATCAGTACGTTTTGGCCACTGTGCTTGATCCAAGGTTTAAAACCTACATTGAGTCTTTACTTGTAAATGAGCGAGATGTGAACTTTTGCAAGGAGCTATTGCTCAGCAAGTTGGCCGCTGAACTGGGCCTCGGCTTGACGACGTGTCCTCCTTCACTTTCTCAAGCTGTTGCTCGTAAAAAATGAAATTTCCAAAAAAGAAGCAGGGAAGACACAGGGGGCAGACGAGAACAATTTAACATCTGGGCTGGTTTGAAGGATTTTTCAAAAAAATGTGTCACTTTGCCCATAACTCCATCCAATATGAGTATAAACATGCAAAGGATGGTGGAGGATTACTTTCAAGAGGTAGTTGATATGGAAATGTCAGACAGTCCCTTTCCTTACTGGGAAGAAAAGCAGGCCATTTGGAAACCCACGTACAAACTTGCTTTGCAATACCTAAGCTGCCCACCCTCCAGTGTGTACTCTGAACGAGTGTTCAGCACAGCAGGGAACTTAGTCAGTGATCGCCGTAGAAGGTTACTTCCCAAAAATGTGGAGAAAATGATGTTTATAAAAATGAACTACATCTTCCACGAGGAAGGCCTTCACCATCCAAGAAATCCAAGCACTGACTGTTCTCTAATGGCGGATTCAAGCGGCGATGAATTGATAGTCTGTGATGATGACGTACACACTGATGAGGGTGAGGATTAAGCTGAAGATGATGCCGATAACATCTTTTTAAAACTTTCTATGTAAGTGTAGGGTGCAATCTACCCCCAAAGAGGAAAGGGACTTGTGGCATTTCCATATCACATACCATCTTGAAAGGCTGCTGTTAGGGCAATTTATCCTTAAGGGTAGGGTGTCATAGACAGAGTGACCCTAAAATGGCTTTGTCCATTTTTCACAATATTGTACAGTCTATAATGGCTGAATTTTTGGGTATTTTATACAAGTGGAGGGGGGCCTAGAGAGACAGAAACCAAACTGGCTTTTTCCATGTCAATTAATATTGTACAGTCTATAATGGCTGAATTTTTTGGTATTTTATACAAGTGGAGGGGGGCCTAGAGAGACAGAGTGACCCCAAACTGTCTTTCTCCATGTCAATTAATATTGTACAGTCTATAATGGCTGAATTTTTTAGTATTTTATACAAGTGGAGGGGGGCCTAGAGAGACAGAAACCAAACTGGCTTTCTCCATGTCAATTAATATTGTACAGTCTATAATGGCTGAATTTTTTGGTATTTTATACAAGTGGAGGGGGGCCTTGAGAGACAGAAACCAAACTGGCTTTCTCCATGTCAATTAATATTGTACAGTCTATAATGGCTGAATTTTTTGGTATTTTATACAAGTGGAGGGGGGCCTTGTGAGACAGAAACCAAACTGGCTTTCTCCATGTCAATTAATATTGTACAGTCTATAATGGCTGAATTTTTTGGTATTTTATACAAGTGGAGGGGGGCCTTGAGAGACAGAAACCAAACTGGCTTTTTCCATTTCTTTACATATTTAACTATAAGTGTAGGGTGTAATATACATTCAAAGACGATGGCTGCATTGCCAATATGCATAGATGGAGAGGAAGACAATCTGTTTTGTGTGTAGAATAGGCCTACCAACGAAGAATTAAACTGTTTTTTTGGATGATTTATTACCTCAACAATTAGATTACTTGTCTCTAAAACAGTTGGAGCACTAAATTGGGTTAATTTAGGCCCAAAAACATGGATTTTCCCAAAAAATAGCAAAACAAAACCAAACAAAACCAAAACCAAAACCAAAACACGCAATGGCGGTTTTGCAAAACCAAAACCAAAACCAAAACACGACGGTAATCCAGATTCAAAACCGAATCCAAAACCAAAACACGGGGGTCAGTGACCATCTCTAGAATTAACCCTTATGAAGCATATTCTGAACCTCCCATGTGTGTCTTCCTGGAATATCTAAAAAAACAACATCAGAAGCACTGTATATTACATACTTAATTTTAAATAATAAAACAAATAATTTAGCAAATAAGTTATTATGAGCCACTGCAACTAGAAGAAAGAGTGTTAGAATGACCCAATGTTAACTTCTATCTTTAAGGGAAAAATATGCACTTCTCCTGCAATCCCCATAGTTAATACACATATCTACATCTCTGGCCGTCCTTGTCTAAAGAAGAGAATTTTTTTTTTTAAATTAGTATCAGAAAAACAAACAACTTTCATTTCTTTACTTTCTTTTGATAAGTCATCAAACAACTAACACCTCAGACTGTATCCATCCAATAGAATAAACACGAAAGAGGGAGAGAAAATGTGTATATATCGGGGCCCTCTGAGGACTTGAACTTGAAATGTTTTTTAAAACATATTTCAAACTTTATTAGTATACATTAAAACTCATTATGTATCTTAACTACAATGTCTTTAAACAATTAGCAAAATAATAAAAAACGTATGTAGTATGAAAAACCAGGTAGATAACTGTTAAAACTAGCAGATAAACACTGCTGCACGCACCATAGGCTCCTGTGATATACTGACAAATGTTGTTGTAAGTATAGTTTTACACTACAGACAATAAGTCAGGGATTAACACCACCTAGATACTAGCAATTAGATCCTGCCATAAAGTGGACTGGAAAATCATACATGTCATATATCAAGAGGGGTATAACATTGCACTACTCCTCCCCTTTACCTCACAGCGAAATCGCAGTGTTACGAACTGTCTCAGTAATTATATCTAAACCAACACAAAGGAATTAAGCCTTTGAGGGGAATGCAATTTTATATATATTCCACCCCGTTCCTTATAAGAACCTCGGGTACCCTTAGTATATATTCCTGCCCTCTACCTCCGACACTGACTGTATAGTATCAGTCAGTGTGACAAATCAGAGGCATTGGTCTAATCGACTTTTGATTACTATGTGATAAATTGCTATCCTTAAGTATAATGTCTATATAAATTATTTGTTAATAATTTGTCTGCATTGATTTTGGCATTGTGTCTAACAGAGTCTGCGGCGCGTGTAACGCCAATGCGCGTTTTGCTAATCTAAGCTTTATCAAGGTAACCCGATGTAGCCTTTCCATTGGATATTTATAGTGAAAGCACCACCCATTTAGTGACGTCAATCTTAGTAACATTGTTAGAAACGAGAATGAATGCTCATTGATTGACATTCCCACCCGTCAATGGGAGCAGAGAGAGGGGAGGGGAGATGTTTACTACAATGTTTACTCTACAATGTAGACGCGGCACTTCCTTAAATGATCACCTTAATACTGAGAATGTCTGGGTCGCACTTTATGATGACGTGATTTGGACCCGCCGGCATGTTCATTGGCCGTAATTGTTTGCAGGAGTGATTCCAAGCAGCCGTTCTATCCTCCAGGTAGGAAAGCTGAAAATCGGACTCCTCCTATCGGGGAAACTGATGTCGGATTTTATGTAGTCGCTGAAGTGACTCCGATCAGGAGTAGCTGTAAAAATGTATTTTATGTAGATATGACGAACATACTGGACCTGAGTCATTAAGGAAAGTAATTAAAAAAAAAAAGGAGTTCCTGTTCTCCGGTATAAACCATGTTACATGCAAGGGGTGCAAATTAGAGATGAGTGACTCGGATTTCTGAAATCCGAGCCCACCCGAACGTTGCGGATCCGAGCCGGATCCGAGACAGATCCAGGTATTCCCGCCAATTGCAAAACTGAAACCGAGGCTCTGAGTCATAATCCCGCTGTCGGATCTCGCGATACTCGGATCCTATAAATTCCCCGCTAGTCGCCGCCATCTTCACTCGGGCATTGATCAGGGTAGAGGGAGGGTGTGTTAGGTGGTCCTCTGTCCTGCTATATCTCGTGCTGTTCAGTTCTGTGCTGTGCTGTGCTGTGCTGTGCTCTGTGTTCTGCTCAGTCCAGTGGTGCTGTGTCCTGTGCTCTGTCCTTCTGAGTTCAGTGGTGCTGCTGGGTCCTGTGCTGTGTCCTGTTCAGTCCAGTGGTGCTGTGTCCTGTGCTCTGTCCTTCTGAGTTCAGTGGTGCTGCTGGGTCCTGTGCTGTGTCCTGTTCAGTCCAGTGGTGCTGTGTCCTGTGCTCTGTCCTTCTAAGGGCATTGTTATTTCCCCATTACTCCCAAATTATAAAAAATTTCAAAAATAGTTATAAAAAAAATTACAAAAAAAGTAATTATATATAAAAAAAAAAAATATCCCAAAACAATCCTGCAGTATAAGTCCATTGGTACTGCTATATTACAAAGTTCACTGATTCAGCAGTATAAGTCTAGTGGTACTGCTATATTACAAAGTTCACTCATTCTGCAGTATAAGTCCAGTGGTACTCTCCTGTGCCGCATATAATTTTTAAAGGCTTTGCCGAGTGTGTGTAGTTATGTATCACAGGTTTTAAGAAGAGGCACAACACTGACAACCTGTTAGAGAAACTGAGGGAAATAATCTCTCTGTGGCTCACCCCACTTAGACTCTCCTGGGGATTCGAATAACTGCCATTTCTAGTACTACGTTAATTGTTTGTGCAGTCACAAAAAAGAGGAACTGCGCCTTTAACTGCTATGTTGGTTTTAGACGTCCATCCGGTGTCCGCCATCTGTGCACTGAAATTCAGACCAGTTGAGGGTTTTATTATTATATTGTGGCCCGGTACCAAATTGGGTACCGGGGCCACTCCACTACGCAGTCCAGATACTTGTTTGGTGGAATTCAGACCAGTTGAGGGATTTTTTATTATATTGTGGGGACCACTCCACTATGCAGTCCAGATACTTTTTTGGTGGAATTGAGACCAGTTGAAGGTGATATATTGTGGCCCCGGTACCAAATTGTGTACCGGGACCACTGCACTATGCAGTCCAGAAAGCTACCTCGGTGAAACGTTTTGGACTAAAAACAATATTCTGAGGTGTGAGGGTGTTCAGAATAGACTGGAAATTAGTGGAAATGATTGTTATTGAATGTTATTGAGGTTAATAATAGCGTAGGAGTGAAAATAAGCCCAAAAACTTGATTTTGGAACTTTTTATGCTTTTTTCAAAATAAATCCGAACCAAAACCCTTCGACAGGTGTTTTGCGAAACAAATCCTAACCCAAAACACAAAACACGAGACACCAAAAGTGGCCGGTGCACATCCCTAATGCAAATTAGTTTATTATTTTGCACATAAGTTAAATACTGGCCGTTTGTTCATCTAGCACATAAATACTTCATAGCTTTGTTTTTACACTGATATTTAAAGTTGATCTAGGACATGTCCTACCCCAACTATAAATCTCTCCCCAAATGTTAAATTTACCTCCCCCTCCAATGCAACATGGTTTTACCCAGCTGCAAAGTTACTCCGTTGTTATTGCTTTGTTCTCCTCAATGACTCAGGTCCACTAAATTTATTTCATGGGAAAAAAACACCTTTTAATTTTTTTAGATATTTTGTCATTAATGACTATTATTAAGATGTGACATTAATTTAATATTTTTTTCTTCTGTGCGTTGTTTTGTGACTTGATATTTCATATAGGTAGAGGACGTATCCTGCAGTGTATTGTCTGTGAGAGCAGAACGGACCTAGACCTGTATTTATCTTCACACCCTCTCCTTGTACATATAACTCATGTATGTGCGTATAACACATGTATGTGCGTATAACTCATGTATGTGCGTATAACTCATGTATGTGCGTATAACTCATGTATGTGCGTATAACTGATGTATGTGCGTATAACTCATGTATGTGCATATAACTGATGTATGTGCGTATAACTGATGTATGTGCGTATAACTCATGTATGTGCGTATAACTGATGTATGTGCGTATAACACATGTATGTGCATATAACTCATGTATGTGCGTATAACTGATGTATGTGCGTATAACTCATGTATGTGCGTATAACTCATGTATGTGCGTATAACTCATGTATGTGCGTATAACTGATGTATGTGCATATAACTCATGTATGTGCGTATAACTCATGTATGTGCATATAACTCATGTATGTGCGTATAACTCATGTATGTGCGTATAACTGATGTATGTGCGTATAACTCATGTATGTGCGTATAACTGATGTATGTGCGTATAACTCATGTATGTGCGTATAACTCATGTATGTGCGTATAACTCATGTATGTGCGTATAACTGATGTATGTGCATATAACTCATGTATGTGCGTATAACTCATGTATGTGCGTATAACTCATGTATGTGCGTATAACTCATGTATGTGCGTATAACTGATGTATGTGCATATAACTCATGTATGTGCGTATAACTCATGTATGTGCATATAACTCATGTATGTGCGTATAACTCATGTATGTGCGTATAACTGATGTATGTGCATATAACTCATGTATGTGCGTATAACTCATGTATGTGCATATAACTCATGTATGTGCGTATAACTGATGTATGTGCATATAACTCATGTATGTGCGTATAACTCATGTATGTGCGTATAACTCATGTATGTGCATATAACTGATGTATGTGCGTATAACTCATGTATGTGCGTATAACTGATGTATGTGCGTATAACACATGTATGTGCATATAACTCATGTATGTGCGTATAACTGATGTATGTGCGTATAACTCATGTATGTGCGTATAACTGATGTATGTGCGTATAACTCATGTATGTGCGTATAACTGATGTATGTGCGTATAACTCATGTATGTGCGTATAACTGATGTATGTGCGTATAACACATGTATGTGCGTATAACTCATGTATGTGCGTATAACTGATGTATGTGCGTATAACTCATGTATGTGCGTATAACTGATGTATGTGCGTATAACTCATGTATGTGCGTATAACTGATGTATGTGCGTATAACTCATGTATGTGCATATAACTCATGTATGTGCGTATAACTGATGTATGTGCGTATAACTCATGTATGTGCGTATAACTGATGTATGTGCGTATAACTCATGTATGTGCGTATAACTGATGTATGTGCGTATAACTCATGTATGTGCGTATAACTGATGTATGTGCGTATAACTCATGTATGTGCGTATAACTGATGTATGTGCGTATAACTCATGTATGTGCGTATAACTGATGTATGTGCGTATAACTCATGTATGTGCATATAACTCATGTATGTGCGTATAACTGATGTATGTGCGTATAACTCATGTATGTGCGTATAACTGATGTATGTGCGTATAACTCATGTATGTGCGTATAACTGATGTATGTGCGTATAACTCATGTATGTGCGTATAACTGATGTATGTGCGTATAACTCATGTATGTGCGTATAACTGATGTATGTGCGTATAACTCATGTATGTGCGTATAACTGATGTATGTGCGTATAACTGATGTATGTGCGTATAACTCATGTATGTGCGTATAACTCATGTATGTGCGTATAACACATGTATGTGCGTATAACTGATGTATGTGCGTATAACTTATGTATGTGCGTATAACTCATGTATGTGCGTATAACTGATGTATGTGCGTATAACTCATGTATGTGCGTATAACTCATGTATGTGCGTATAACTGATGTATGTGCGTATAACTCATGTATGTGCGTATAACTCATGTATGTGCGTATAACTGATGTATGTGCGTATAACTCATGTATGTGCGTATAACTGATGTATGTGCGTATAACTCATGTATGTGCGTATAACTGATGTATGTGCGTATAACTGATGTATGTGCGTATAACTGATGTATGTGCGTATAACTCATGTATGTGCGTATAACTGATGTATGTGCGTATAACTGATGTATGTGCGTATAACTCATGTATGTGCGTATAACTCATGTATGTGCGTATAACACATGTATGTGCGTATAACTCATGTATGTGCGTATAACTTATGTATGTGCGTATAACTCATGTATGTGCGTATAACTGATGTATGTGCGTATAACTCATGTATGTGCGTATAACTGATGTATGTGCGTATAACTGATGTATGTGCGTATAACTCATGTATGTGCGTATAACTCATGTATGTGCGTATAACTGATGTATGTGCGTATAACTCATGTATGTGCGTATAACTGATGTATGTGCGTATAACTGATGTATGTGCGTATAACTCATGTATGTGCGTATAACTCATGTATGTGCGTATAACTGATGTATGTGCGTATAACTGATGTATGTGCGTATAACTCATGTATGTGCGTATAACTCATGTGTGTGCGTATAACTGATGTGTGTGCGTATAACTCATGTATGTGCGTATAACTGATGTATGTGCGTATAACTCATGTATGTGCGTATAACTCATGTGTCTGCGTATAACTCATGTATGTGCGTATAACTCATGTATGTGCGTATAACTGATGTATGTGCGTATAACTGATGTATGTGCGTATAACTCATGTATGTGCGTATGACTGATGTATGTGCGTATAACTCATGTATGTGCGTATAACTCATGTATGTGCGTATAACTGATGTATGTGCGTATAACTCATGTATGTGCGTATAACTGACGTATGTGCATATAACTGACGTATGTGCGTATAACTCATGTATGTGCGTATAACTGATGTATGTGCGTATAACTGATGTATGTGCGTATAACTCATGTAAGTGCGTATAACTGATGTATGTGCGTATAACTCATGTATGTGCGTATAACTCATGTATGTGCGTATAACTGATGTATGTGCGTATAACTCATGTATGTGCGTATAACTGACGTATGTGCGTATAACTGACGTATGTGCGTATAACTCATGTATGTGCGTATAACTGATGTATGTGCGTATAACTGATGTATGTGCGTATAACTGATGTATGTGCGTATAACTCATGTATGTGCGTATAACTGATGTATGTGCGTATAACTCATGTATGTGCGTATAACTGATGTATGTGCGTATAACTGATTTATGTGCGTATAACTCATGTATGTGCGTATAACTCATGTATGTGCGTATAACTGATGTATGTGCGTATAACTGATGTATGTGCGTATAACTCATGTATGTGCGTATAACTGATGTATGTGCGTATAACTCATGTATGTGCGTATAACTCATGTATGTGCGTATAACTGATGTATGTGCGTATAACTCATGTATGTGCGTATAACTGACGTATGTGCATATAACTGATGTATGTGCGTATAACTCATGTATGTGCGTATAACTGATGTATGTGCGTATAACTGATGTATGTGCGTATAACTGATGTATGTGCGTATAACTCATGTATGTGCGTATAACTGATGTATGTGCGTATAACTCATGTATGTGCGTATAACTGATGTATGTGCGTATAACTGATTTATGTGCGTATAACTCATGTATGTGCGTATAACTCATGTATGTGCGTATAACTGATGTATGTGCGTATAACTGATGTATGTGCGTATAACTCATGTATGTGCGTATAACTGATATATGTGCGTATAACTCATGTATGTGCGTATAACTGATTTATGTGTGTATAACTCATGTATGTGCGTATAACTGATGTATGTGCGTATAACTGATGTATGTGCGTATAACTGATGTATGTGCGTATAACTCATGTGTGTGCGTATAACTCATGTATGTGCGTATAACTCATGTGTGTGCGTATAACTCAAGTATGTGCGTATAACTCATGTATGTGCGTATAACTGATGTATGTGCGTATAACTGATGTATGTGCGTATAACTCATGTATTTGCGTATAACTGATGTATGTGCATATAACTGATGTATGTGCGTATAACTGATGTATGTGCGTATAACTCATGTATGTGCGTATAACTGATGTATGTGCGTATAACTGATGTATGTGCATATAACTGATGTATGTGCGTATAACTCATGTATGTGCGTATAACTCATGTATGTGCGTATAACTGATGTATGTGCGTATAACAGATTTATGTGCGTATAACTGATTTATGTGCGTATAACTCATGTATGTGCGTATAACAGATTTATGTGCGTATAACTCATGTATGTGCGTATAACAGATTTATGTGCGTATAACTGATTTATGTGCGTATAACTCATGTATGTGCGTATAACTCATGTATGTGCGTATAACTGATTTATGTGCGTATAACTCATGTATGTGCGTATAACTCATGTATGTGCGTATAACTCATGTATGTGCGTATAACTCATGTATGTGCGTATAACTCATGTATGTGCGTATAACTCATGTATGTCCGTATAACTCATGTATGTGCGTATAACTGATGTATGTGCGTATAACTGATGTATGTGCGTATAACTCATGTATGTGCGTATAACTGATTTATGTGCGTATAACTCATGTATGTGCGTATAACTCATGTATGTGCGTATAACTGATTTATGTGCGTATAACTCATGTATGTGCGTATAACTCATGTATGTGCGTATAACTCATGTATGTGCGTATAACTCATGTATGTGCGTATAACTGATTTATGTGCGTATAACTCATGTATGTGCGTATAACTGATGTATGTGCGTATAACTGATGTATGTGCGTATAACTCATGTATGTGCGTATAACTGATGTATGTGCGTATAACTCATGTATGTGCGTATAACTCATGTATGTGCGTATAACTCATGTATGTGCGTATAACTCATGTATGTGCGTATAACTCATGTATGTGCGTATAACTGATTTATGTGCGTATAACTCATGTATGTGCGTATAACTCATGTATGTGCGTATAACTGATGTATGTGCGTATAACTGATGTATGTGCGTATAACTAATGTATGTGCGTATAACTCATGTATGTGCGTATAACTGATTTATGTGCGTATAACTCATGTATGTGCGTATAACTGATGTATGTGCGTATAACTCATGTATGTGCGTATAACTGATTTATGTGCGTATAACTCATGTATGTGCGTATAACTCATGTATGTGCGTATAACTGATGTATGTGCGTATAACTGATGTATGTGCGTATAACTGATGTATGTGCGTATAACTCATGTATGTGCGTATAACTCATGTATGTGCGTATAACTGATGTATGTGCGTATAACTCATGTATGTGCGTATAACTGATGTATGTGCGTATAACTGATGTATGTGCGTATAACTGATGTATGTGCGTATAACACATGTATGTGCGTATAACTGATGTATGTGCGTATAACTCATGTATGTGCGTATAACTGATGTATGTGCGTATAACTCATGTATGTGCGTATAACTGATGTATGTGCGTATAACTGATGTATGTGCGTATAACTGATGTATGTGCGTATAACTCATGTATGTGCGTATAACTGATGTATGTGCATATAACTGATGTATGTGCGTATAACTCATGTATGTGCGTATAACTCATGTATGTGCGTATAACTGATGTATGTGCATATAACTGATGTATGTGCGTATAACTCATGCATGTGCGTGTAACTCATGTATGTGCGTATAACTAATGTATGTGCGTATAACTGATGTATGTGCGTATAACTCATGTATGTGCGTATAACTCATGTGTGTGCGTATAACTCATGTGTGTGCGTATAACTGATGTATGTGCGTATAACTCATGTATGTGCGTATAACTGATGTATGTGCGTATAACTCATGTGTGTGCGTATAACTCATGTGTGTGCGTATAACTCATGTATGTGCGTATAACTCATGTATGTGCGTATAACTGATGTATGTGCGTATAACTCATGTATGTGCGTATAACTGATGTATGTGCGTATAACTCATGTATGTGCGTATAACTCATGTATGTGCGTATAACTGATGTATGTGCGTATAACTCATGTATGTGCGTATAACTGACGTATGTGCGTATAACTCATGTATGTGCGTATAACTGATGTATGTGCGTATAACTGATGTATGTGCGTATAACTCATGTATGTGCGTATAACTGATGTATGTGCGTATAACTGATGTATGTGCGTATAACTGATCTATGTGCGTATAACTCATGTGTGTGCGTATAACTCATGTATGTGCGTATAACTCATGTGTGTGCGTATAACTCAAGTATGTGCGTATAACTCATGTATGTTCGTATTACTGATGTATGTGCGTATAACTGATGTATGTGCGTATAACTCATGTATGTGCGTATAACTGATGTATGTGCATATAACTGATGTATGTGCGTATAACTGATGTATGTGCGTATAACTCATGTATGTGCGTATAACTGATGTATGTGCGTATAACTGATGTATGTGCATATAACTGATGTATGTGCGTATAACTCATGTATGTGCGTATAACTGATGTATGTGCGTATAACTGATGTATGTGCGTATAACAGATTTATGTGCGTATAACTGATTTATGTGCGTATAACTCATGTATGTGCGTATAACAGATTTATGTGCGTATAACTCATGTATGTGCGTATAACAGATTTATGTGCATATAACTGATTTATGTGCGTATAACTCATGTATGTGCGTATAACTCATGTATGTGCGTATAACTCATGTATGTGCGTATAACTGATTTATGTGCGTATAACTCATGTATGTGCGTATAACTCATGTATGTGCGTATAACTGATGTATGTGCGTATAACTCATGTATGTGCGTATAACTCATGTATGTGCGTATAACTCATGTATGTGCGTATAACTCATGTATGTGCGTATAACTCATGTATGTGCGTATA
Organism: Mixophyes fleayi; assembly: GCF_038048845.1. NCBI lineage: Eukaryota > Metazoa > Chordata > Amphibia > Anura > Limnodynastidae > Mixophyes > Mixophyes fleayi. Next base: position 1,291,239 of record NC_134402.1, read on the forward strand.
ACTGATGTATGTGCGTATAACTCATGTATGTGCGTATAACTGATTTATGTGCGTATAACTCATGTATGTGCGTATAACTCATGTATGTGCGTATAACTGATTTATGTGCGTATAACTCATGTATGTGCGTATAACTCATGTATGTGCGTATAACTCATGTATGTGCGTATAACTGATTTATGTGCGTATAACTCATGTATGTGCGTATAACTGATTTATGTGCGTATAACTCATGTATGTGCGTATAACTCATGTATGTGCGTATAACTCACGTATGTGCGTATAACTGATGTATGTGCGTATAACTCATGTATGTGCGTATAACTGATGTATGTGCGTATAACTCATGTATGTGCGTATAACTCATGTATGTGCGTATAACTGATGTATGTGCGTATAACTGATGTATGTGCGTATAACTCATGTATGTGCGTATAACTCATGTATGTGCGTATAACTCATGTATGTGCGTATAACTGATGTATGTGCGTATAACTCATGTATGTGCGTATAACTCATGTATGTGCGTATAACTGATGTATGTGCGTATAACTGATGTATGTGCGTATAACACATGTATGTGCGTATAACTCATGTATGTGCGTATAACTGATGTATGTGCGTATAACTTATGTATGTGCGTATAACTGATGTATGTGCGTATAACTGATGTATGTGCGTATAACTGATGTATGTGCGTATAACTCATGTATGTGCGTATAACTGATGTATGTGCATATAACTGATGTATGTGCGTATAACTCATGTATGTGCGTATAACTCATGTATGTGCGTATAACTGATGTATGTGCATATAACTGATGTATGTGCGTATAACTCATGCATGTGCGTGTAACTCATGTATGTGCGTATAACTGATGTATGTGCGTATAACTGATGTATGTGCGTATAACTCATGTATGTGCGTATAACTCATGTGTGTGCGTATAACTCATGTGTGTGCGTATAACTCATGTATGTGCGTATAACTCATGTATGTGCGTATAACTGATTTATGTGCGTATAACTCATGTATGTGCGTATAACTCATGTATGTGCGTATAACTGATGTATGTGCGTATAACTCATGTATGTGCGTATAACTGATTTATGTGCGTATAACTCATGTATGTGCGTATAACTCATGTATGTGCGTATAACTGATGTATGTGCGTATAACTCATGTGTGTGCGTATAACTCATGTATGTGCGTATAACTCATGTGTGTGCGTATAACTCAAGTATGTGCGTATAACTCATGTATGTGCGTATAACTGATGTATGTGCGTATAACTGATGTATGTGCGTATAACTCATGTATGTGCGTATAACTGATGTATGTGCATATAACTGATGTATGTGCGTATAACTGATGTATGTGCGTATAACTCATGTATGTGCGTATAACTGATGTATGTGCGTATAACTGATGTATGTGCATATAACTGATGTATGTGCGTATAACTCATGTATGTGCGTATAACTGATGTATGTGCGTATAACTGATGTATGTGCGTATAACAGATTTATGTGCGTATAACTGATTTATGTGCGTATAACTCATGTATGTGCGTATAACAGATTTATGTGCGTATAACTCATGTATGTGCGTATAACAGATTTATGTGCGTATAACTGATTTATGTGCGTATAACTCATGTATGTGCGTATAACTCATGTATGTGCGTATAACTCATGTATGTGCGTATAACTGATTTATGTGCGTATAACTCATGTATGTGCGTATAACTCATGTATGTGCGTATAACTGATGTATGTGCGTATAACTCATGTATGTGCGTATAACTCATGTATGTGCGTATAACTCATGTATGTGCGTATAACTCATGTATGTCCGTATAACTCATGTATGTGCGTATAACTGATGTATGTGCGTATAACTGATGTATGTGCGTATAACTCATGTATGTGCGTATAACTGATTTATGTGCGTATAACTCATGTATGTGCGTATAACTCATGTATGTGCGTATAACTGATTTATGTGCGTATAACTCATGTATGTGCGTATAACTCATGTATGTGCGTATAACTCATGTATGTGCGTATAACTGATTTATGTGCGTATAACTCATGTATGTGCGTATAACTGATTTATGTGCGTATAACTCATGTATGTGCGTATAACTCATGTATGTGCGTATAACTCACGTATGTGCGTATAACTGATGTATGTGCGTATAACTCATGTATGTGCGTATAACTGATGTATGTGCGTATAACTCATGTATGTGCGTATAACTGATGTATGTGCGTATAACTCATGTATGTGCGTATAACTCATGTATGTGCGTATAACTCATGTATGTGCGTATAACTGATGTATGTGCGTATAACTCATGTATGTGCGTATAACTCATGTATGTGCGTATAACTCATGTATGTGCGTATAACTGATGTATGTGCGTATAACTGATGTATGTGCGTATAACACATGTATGTGCGTATAACTCATGTATGTGCGTATAACTCATGTATGTGCGTATAACTCATGTATGTGCGTATAACTGATGTATGTGCGTATAACTGATGTATGTGCGTATAACTGATGTATGTGCGTATAACTCATGTATGTGCGTATAACTGATGTATGTGCATATAACTGATGTATGTGCGTATAACTCATGTATGTGCGTATAACTCATGTATGTGCGTATAACTGATGTATGTGCATATAACTGATGTATGTGCGTATAACTCATGCATGTGCGTGTAACTCATGTATGTGCGTATAACTGATGTATGTGCGTATAACTGATGTATGTGCGTATAACTCATGTATGTGCGTATAACTCATGTGTGTGCGTATAACTCATGTGTGTGCGTATAACTGATGTATGTGCGTATAACTCATGTATGTGCGTATAACTGATGTATGTGCGTATAACTCATGTATGTGCGTATAACTCATGTGTGTGCGTATAACTCATGTATGTGCGTATAACTCATGTATGTGCGTATAACTCATGTATGTGCGTATAACTGATGTATGTGCGTATAACTCATGTATGTGCGTATAACTGATGTATGTGCGTATAACTCATGTATGTGCGTATAACTCATGTATGTGCGTATAACTGATGTATGTGCGTATAACTCATGTATGTGCGTATAACTGACGTATGTGCGTATAACTCATGTATGTGCGTATAACTGATGTATGTGCGTATAACTGATGTATGTGCGTATAACTCATGTATGTGCGTATAACTGATGTATGTGCGTATAACTGATGTATGTGCGTATAACTCAAGTATGTGCGTATAACTCATGTATGTGCGTATAACTGATGCATGTGCGTATAACTGATGTATGTGCGTATAACTCATGTATGTGCGTATAACTGACGTATGTGCGTATAACTCATGTATGTGCGTATAACTGATGTATGTGCGTATAACTGATGTATGTGCGTATAACTGATGTATGTGCGTAAAACTGATGTATGTGCGTATAACTCATGTATGTGCGTATAACTGATGTATGTGCGTATAACTCATGTATGTGCGTATAACTGATGTATGTGCGTATAACAGATTTATGTGCGTATAACTGATTTATGTGCGTATAACTCATGTATGTGCGTATAACAGATTTATGTGCGTATAACTCATGTATGTGCGTATAACAGATTTATGTGCGTATAACTGATTTATGTGCGTATAACTCATGTATGTGCGTATAACTCATGTATGTGCGTATAACTGATGTATGTGCGTATAACTGATTTATGTGCGTATAACTCATGTATGTGCGTATAACTCATGTATCTGCGTATAACTGATGTATGTGCGTATAACTGATGTATGTGCGTATAACTCATGTATGTGCGTATAACTGATGTATGTGCGTTTAACTCATGTATGTGCGTATAACTCATGTATGTCCGTATAACTCATGTATGTGCGTATAACTGATGTATGTGCGTATAACTCATGTATGTGCGTATAACTGATGTATGTGCGTATAACTCATGTATGTGCGTATAACTGATGTATGTGCGTATAACTGATTTATGTGCGTATAACTCATGTATGTGCGTATAACTGATGTATGTGCGTATAACTCATGTATGTGCGTATAACTCATGTATGTGCGTATAACTGATTTATGTGCGTATAACTCATGTATGTGCGTATAACTGATGTATGTGCGTATAACTCATGTATGTGCGTATAACTGATTTATGTGCGTATAACTCATGTATGTGCGTATAACTGATGTATGTGCGTATAACTCATGTATGTGCGTATAACTGATGTATGTGCGTATAACTCATGTATGTGCGTATAACTCATGTATGTGCGTATAACTGATTTATGTGCGTATAACTCATGTATGTGCGTATAACTCATGTATGTGCGTATAACTGATGTATGTGCGTATAACTCATGTATGTGCATATAACTGATGTATGTGCGTATAACTCATGTATGTGCGTATAACTCATGTATGTCCGTATAACTCATGTATGTGCGTATAACTCATGTATGTGCGTATAACTGATGTATGTGCGTATAACTCATGTATGTGCGTATAACTGATGTATGTGCGTATAACTGATTTATGTGCGTATAACTCATGTATGTGCGTATAACTGATGTATGTGCGTATAACTCATGTATGTGCGTATAACTCATGTATGTGCGTATAACTGATTTATGTGCGTATAACTCATGTATGTACGTATAACTCATGTATGTGCGTATAACTGATGTATGTGCGTATAACTCATGTATGTGCGTATAACTGATTTATGTGCGTATAACTCATGTATGTGCGTATAACTGATGTATGTGCCTATAACTCATGTATGTGCGTATAACTGATGTATGTGCGTATAACTCATGTATGTGCGTATAACTCATGTATGTGCGTATAACTGATTTATGTGCGTATAACTCACGTATGTGCGTATAACTCACGTATGTGTGTATAACTGATGTATGTGCGTATAACTCATGTATGTGCGTATAACTCATGTATGTGCGTATAACTGATGTATGTGCGTATAACTCATGTATGTGCGTATAACTCATGTATGTGCGTATAACTGATGTATGTGCGTATAACTCATGTATGTGCGTATAACTGATGTATGTGCGTATAACTGATGTATGTGCGTATAACTGATGTATGTACGTATAACTGATGTATGTGCGTATAACTGATGTATGTGCGTATAACTCATGTATGTGCGTATAACTCATGTATGTGCGTATAACTCATGTATGTGCGTATAACTGATGTATGTGCGTATAACTCATGTATGTGCGTATAACTGATGTATGTGCGTATAACTGATGTATGTGCGTATAACACATGTATGTGCGTATAACTCATGTATGTGCGTATAACTCATGTATGTGCGTATAACTGATGTATGTGCGTATAACTCATGTATGTGCGTATAACTGATGTATGTGCGTATAACTCATGTATGTGCGTATAACTCATGTATGTGCGTATAACTGATGTATGTGCGTATAACTGATGTATGTGCGTATAACTCATGTATGTGCGTATAACTCATGTATGTGCGTATAACTGATGTATGTGCGTATAACTCATGTATGTGCGTATAACTGATGTATGTGCGTATAACTGATGTATGTGCGTATAACTCATGTATGTGCGTATAACTGATGTATGTGCGTATAACTGATGTATGTGCGTATAACTCATGTATGTGCGTATAACTGATGTATGTGCGTATAACTGATGTATGTGCGTATAACTGATGTATGTGCGTATAACTGATGTATGTGCGTATATCTCATGTATGTGCGTATAACTGATGTATGTGCGTATAACTGATGTATGTGCGTATAACTCATGTATGTGCGTATAACTGATGTATGTGCGTATAACACATGTATGTACATATAACTCATGTATGTGCGTTTTTTTTAAAATACAAACATTACTTGAGTTTTGTGTTTCCTAATGTTTCAGGCCCTGTATATACAGTACACACTGACATATTCTTTATTCATGCAAATAATATAATAAAAAATATATTTTTTTAAATGTAATACTTGAAAATAACTACTTTTAAAAATGATTATACTGTTGTTAACAAAATTAACAAAAAATAACAACTTAGTTGTTATAATTTATGTTCAAATAACTCTTCTATGTGTTGTGATATGACCTATTGTACTGCAGGCTGTTCTGTGTGCGTGCAGCAAGTACTGTTGTGGGAGACTGTACTTCCACCTAGATTCAAATCGCTTGGATTTCAGTACAGCAGGAACGACACAAGTTGCTCTTTTTAAAACACAAAACTTACCTGCATATTGCGTTTATACAGGATTCAGGCCCAGAGTGCCGATGGGTACGGGATGAAATAATAGAAATGTGGCAGGTGAAGGAGTGTGGAAGTGCCTGGCAGTGGTTATACATTCATCAAATGGACAATAGATCTACCAGTGGAGATATGACAGACGATGCTGAAAGGTGGGATATCGGCTGAAGCACATGCAGTGTGGTCGTGGAGGGAGGACATAGGATTATATACTGCAGAAAACAGAGAGGGAAGAAAGGGGCTGTGGATTTTATCATAAAAAGGAATGAGTCCATGTCTGGAGACTCACCAACGAATGTCAAATCTGGGCTATTGTCAGAGCAGCTGCCAACATTGAATGATAAAATGAACTTTCTACTGGGGCTTTTCCAAACGTTTCCACATTGAACCTGCTCATCTTGAGACCCCTTTATCAGGTTACCTTAGATGACCCAGAAAGCAATGAGCCAAAAATGAGCTCACACAAGGTCAACAACAGATGCAAAATGATATTTCTAGACCAGTAAACTCACACACTACAATGATACGAGCTCGATAGATCCTCTATCAGAAGATGCTTCGGCAGTGACACCCGTTGGAGTCCCTGAAGGAGCAGTAATACAACCTCTCTGGGTACCCACAGCCCCAGAACCACCAGAACATGTTATGATTTACACATTAGAGACACATTAACAAATACAGTAAAAACATTAACCCCCAACATGCGTGTGATAAAAGGCAGCCATGTCGCTAGCACTTTCATACTTGTCCTGTTAAATTGAAGTCATCAAGCATTTAAATGATGGGAAATTAAGACTATTAAGTTAAAGAATTTGGATGGGCAAAAGGGGATGGTCCAGGAAAATCAGGACTCATGGGAGCACAAGGATTATCCTTTAAGGGTAATCATTTAAAAGTCTTTGAAGAGTAGACAGAAGAACTTTGTGATTGAATGTGGAGTCATGGTGGAGTCATGGTGGAGTCATGGTGGAGTCATGGTGGAGTCATGGTGGAGTCAGGGTGGAGTCATGGTGGAGTCAGGGTGGAGTCATGGTGGAGTCATGGTGGAGTCAGGGTGGAGTCATGGTGGAGTCAGGGTGGAGTCATGGTGGAGTCATGGTGGAGTCAGGGTGGAGTCATGGTGGAGTCAGGGTGGAGTCATGGTGGAGTCAGGGTGGAGTCATGTTGGAGTCATGGTGGAGTCAGGGTGGAGTATGGGAGGAGTATGGGAGGAGGGATATAGGGGGGAGGTAGAGATAAAACACGGTGTAATGTCTGTAAGGAGTGTGCGGTGCGTAAACAGCGGGTACTATGTGTACGGTCCATTGATTATTACCAGATACCATATAAGAAGTCCGACCTCTTTAGGCTGATCGCTACCGTTTACAAGATTTGTTGAGCTCTGGGTTAGGCTGTTGAATAGAAACTACACTGAATAAGTCTAAGCGCTTAGTAACAACTGCCGATGAAAGTACAAATAGAAAATCAGTTTTCATGTGTTGCTAAGTCTGAGGATGAAACCAAAGATACCCTGGAGCCTGTACGTCCCGGCCTTGGGCATGACTGTCTTTCGGTGTGTTTGAGTAGGGGGTATACTGACTGCCATATTGATGTGGTGGATCACTAGGTGGATCTCTGAAACCCACTCAAATTCTATAACAGCAAATCAATTTACATAAGCCAATGACTATAAGAAATACAATCCTGATTATACAGTTGGTATATAACATACTCTGAGTGCGCTCTCACATGATACGTACACTTCCCTCAGACCCCCACCCTAAACCAGCTGGACAAACAGGACCAGAATAACACATATGACGTATCGCCAGCTGACACATTAATGAGCTCAGTCTATATGGTGCTGTTGGGCCGTTGGATCACAGTACTTGGTGGATAACACCGCCCGGGAGCACAGCTGACCAATAGCCTCCATGGTAACACATTTGGCACAGTCTGTAGACGAGATGCCGCAAACAGATGACAGCAGCTTCAGCCAATGGGTCAGTCTCTGGTTACTGTCTCACTACTACTGGCTGCACCAATGGTCACTTTTGTGTGATACAAATAAAGGCAGATCCTTAGGACAAAGCAGTCACTATCCGCAACACAATGTGTAGTTCACGTAGGAAAATTACCAGTAAATAATAATACTTATAATACTCATTAATTATTGGGGTGTAATACAAGTTGCGCATTTTCCAATGATCCTTTGTTGTATATAACGTCTATATCAGGGTTTCTGCTGAGTGTGCATGTAAGTGTGTACAGCATGTAAGTGTGTACAGCATGTAAGTGTGGACAGCATGTAAGTGTGTACAGCATGTAAGTGTGTACAGAGCGGAGAAATAAGGGGAATCTGCGTAAGATTAGGTTTTCCTCTGTGTGTCTACATGTGTATGTTAATAGAGAGAGTGAGAGTGAGAGGGAAATGTAGAAGGACCAATAGTGGTGTAATATAGAAGGATAGGCATATAATAGTATTAGAAGTATTGCAGCATTTTACAGTAATAATAAGTAAGATAACAGAGAGTGAGTGGGGTGGTCAAGGTACCAGCACCCTGTGATTAAATATCACACAGACACGTATCAGAGCGAGCATTCGCAGTTCATTCGGTTATTCATATTGTACAAGGGGTCCTCCGGAATTGGACAGACAAGGCTCTGGCTGTAGTCGCTGACTCCAAGGCTCTACCCTCATGGGACACTCTGTACCTGACTCATTAAGGCACTCAAAACGAGCGTTGTGACAAGATAGACTTCCTATACCACCCTTTTCGTGTTGCTGGGGACCAGCTGGGCTTGCATTGCCACTGTCCCCTTTCATTATCTGCTAGCTGCCACCACTAGGCTCCTTTGCAGACACTTAGAATGGGTTCTTCTGGGTAACATTCGCTGTTAGTGTGCCCCCTTGCTGGCCACCTGGGCTGGTACCACTGACCTCTTCCTATAGATCAGGGTTGCTGTGGATGGTTCCCCCTGGTGTATCACAATGGCCAGAGATGCTGGGTAGCAGGCAGAGCGGTGGTACTGGATGCTGGGTCCAAACCTCAGAACAGCCGGAAACGGATTAGAGTTGGGTCTAATCTGTAGGTCACAGGAAATTGCAGCAGGATCTTGAAGCAAGTGATGTTTATTTAGCTCCAGTGTCCTGACAAGGACAGATCACACTGGTTGAAGGAACCAGTGATCAGGTCAGATGGAACAATAATGATACATTTCAGTACAAGCCAGTGCTGTTTTATGCAGTTTTGGACACAGCCTAGCAGGGGGTAAGCCAGCCCCCTGAACTCTTTGCTGGCCACAAGAAGACTGAGTTATATTTAGTATCAGGATGCAATATGTTTCCCAAACATGGATTTAAATGAAAAGAATTAGATGGATTCCTACCAGATATTCTTAGGTGTTGCGCAAGGTACAAGTCAAGGATGATCCTTGAAAAAGACCAGGAAGGATGAAACGCTTTGGATAATAAGGCCTGAGAACTGAAGGGGTGATATAAGAATCAGCTACCAGGATTCCATACTCAGAAGACGGAGTGATGCAAATATCCTGGGATTTGCAAACACTTGTACCTTGCGCAACACCTAAGAATATCTGGTAGGAATTCGTCTGATTCTTTGAACCTTAGAAGTTCATTTTTGTTTATTAGTCATTTTATATGTTTTACATTTTGTATCAAATTTTATTTTATTTGCAAATATCAATGCAAAATTAAAAAGATTTTTTACTGGGATACTTTTTAGACAATCTCTATGTCAAGATTGGAGAAATCATCTACCATAAAAGAAATGATAAAGATATACATACAACGCTCACTAAATCACAATATCTTTTGAGTATACACATAAAAGGGATGAGAAATCCTGCAAGAGAGTTTCATGCTGTGGAAAGACACATTTAGAAGAAAGTTTATCACACAATTATAAACACATGTTTAAATTTTTCCTGGAAGTGCTCTACCTGGAGGGTAGAAGAAACCAAAAAGATTATCACATTTGCTTATTGTTTATATTTGTGCATACAGTATTACACTATGTATTTGTTATTTGTTTCATTCACATGATTATTGAAATGAGGAGTGACATCACACCAAGAAGATCTGAATTCCATAAAATATAAGTATTATTTAATTTTGTCACTATTACTATGTAAGAGCAGCCAAGCGCTTGAGGTTTCACCATTTACGTTGTTTTGTATTGATTTTATTGAAGAAGTGTATATCCTTGGTATCTTTGGTTTAACAGTAAAGCTGCAATTGGTAGTAGCGCAGATATACCATCAGCATTCTTCAATCTTGATACACCGTTAGGACAATAGTTAATGATAAAAACAATATACGTCTACCCAGATTACCCAAGTAAACAACACCAGTGTGCATAAAAAATGTTAATTAAGTAATTAAATGTAAATAAACAGAAAAAAACACCGTCTGTTGTCAAATAAAAAAAAGGGCTCTAGTCCTGGCTGGTGGATGGTCGTCTGCCCCCCTCATTCTACCACTGCTATGCACAGGAGTAGCGGATAATGATGACTTGGGGTTGTGCTGACCGTGCTGCCAACAGACGATGAAGGCACCGGCAGCCGGGCCAATAATTGGCCTCACACAGATACTAAATTTCCCGGGAGTTCACCCCACACAGCCCCAGTTAGGTTGTCTAGTCCTGTGTTTAATTGTATCAGGCTGGCATCTATGCGTTCCAATGAGGTAGACATCCTTCCTTTGTTGGGTGTCTTGTATATTGCACAAGCATCTAAACCCTTTAGTCAGCTGGCGCTGAATACCTCTCAGGGTGTCCTGGTGGAATTACACCCAATTCTCCTGCATCCTGGTAAACTGCCGAATTGATTCAGCCAAATTGGGGACAGGAGCAGGTTGAGGTTGGCTGGGTGTGGAAGTTGGTGGACTCTGTGCAGCCCACACAGGCTCCACAACCTCTGGTAATGTGCCGACAGATTCCACGTCTGCACTGTCTCTTTCAGGTGTGATATCCCTGGCGCCTTGTGATGTTCCTTAGAAAATGATAAACCCCATTAATAACAATTATCAGGTAAAAATCAATTACAGGTGCTTGTCATTACAGGCAAATGGTTAATAGCATTTTTTCACCACCCTTCACTACAACATAGGTGGATTTACCTTCAAAGGAGTCATCATCATCCTGGCATGTGCTGGTGCTGCTTCTGCTGGTGCTGGTGCTGGTGGTGCAGGTGCTGGTGCAGGTGCTGGTGCTGCAGCTGCTGCTGGTGCTGGTGGTGCAGGTGCTGGTGCTGCTACTGCCGCTGCTGGTGCTGGTGCTGCTGCTGCTCATGGTGCTGGTGCTGCTTGTGCTGATGCTGCTGGTGCTAGTGCAGGTGCTGCTGCTGTTGTTGCCATTGCTGCTGCTGCTGGTGCAGGTTGCTGGTGCCGCTGGTGCAGGTGCTGATGCTGTTGCTCTTGCTGCTGGTGCTGCTGCTAGTGCTGGTGCTGGTGCAGGTGTTGGTGCTGGTGCAGGTGTTGTTGCTGGTGCTGCTGGTGCAGGTGCTGGTGGTGCTGCTGCTGGCGCTGCTGCTGGTGCAGGTGCTGCTGATGCAGGTGCTGCTGCTGGCGCTGCTGCTGGTGCAGGTGCTGGTGGTGCTGGTGCTGCTGGTGCAGGTGCTGCTGCTGGCGCTGCTGATGCAGGTGCTGCTGCTGGCGCTGCTGGTGCAGGTGCTGGAGATGCTGGTGCTGATGCAGGTGCTGGAGATGCTGGTGCTGATGCAGGTGCTGCTGCTGGCGCTGCTGCTGGTGCAGGTGCTGCTGGTGCTGATGCAGGTGCTGCTGCTGGTGCAGGTGCTGCTGGTGCTGGTGCTGCTGGTGCAGGTGCTGCTACTGGCGCTGCTGGTGCAGGTGCTGGTGATGCTGGTGCAGGTGCTGCTGATGCTGGTGCTGCTGGTGCAGGTGCTGCTGCTGGCGCTGCTGGTGCAGGTGCAGGTGATGCTGGTGCTGTCTGCTTTCGGTGGGAACTGTGTGTAGAAAATGTTAAAAGGTTTCCTATTAATATTTTTTTCTAGTGGAAAAAATGTTCACCATAAAAAACAAGAAACTTTTACAAAGGCTCAGACTTCTGTTTGCAATGTGCAGAAAAATCATTTACATGTTGCTGGATTACTGTTTGCACATAAAGGATAAACATTTGCACCATTATACATTACCCACAGGTCTGTCTGTGTCACGCACATTAACTCTCTTGAGGAACTCAATGAGCTGCTTGAACTCCTCCTTGTAACTTGTGTAGGACATGACAAGAGCAGACTCACCTCCAGTCTCTGCAGCTGCTCGCCCCTCTTCAGCCATCTTCTCCTTCACTCTCCTTTTAGTATCACTAATGCGCTTGCGCCAGTTGTCAATACTTCACTTATTGGGGCCACCGCATTCACAGCGTCACATAATTGTGACCACTGCTGCTATTTTCTTGCTAACATGGTCTTTGCAGCAAAGCTCCTCAAAACCCACTCATACAGGGGCACTACATTGTGTATGAGGGCTCAATTCTCTGCAAAACCAAATCTCACATTGCGCCCGGATTTAGTTTTGCCCGCAGAAATAAACAAACACATTCACAAACCTAGGACAGGGGAAATACAGTAAATACCAAAAAAACAGCACTCAGAAAATAAATAAATATTAATAAACACACAGACAATAAGACAAACAAGGGAAACTAAACAAAATAATAATTAAAAAAATACACAAAGCTCATATTCCACACTCCTTAACACACACTAATCTCTCCCCTACTCTGCCACCTGCTCTCTCTATGCTCCTGAAACCCCCATCGGCTCCCATAAGGCAATACCTTGCTTTGTATAATGTTAGTGGTCAAAATCCCACGTGTTTTGCATGTAAAACTTTCAACCAATCAGAAAGGAGTATTGGTTTGAAAATATTGATTTACAGCCAAACACAGCTTATATTGCTGCATACGGCAAGTGCTCTATAGCCAGAATGTACTTAAACCTGTATTCAAATGGAAACGGAACATGGGCGAGCCTGTGCTGTACATGTGCGCAGTTCCCATCCGTTATTAAAAAACATAAATTCCATTCACTTTGCGTTCAGGCGCTGTAACTGTACTCATTTAAAGCATATTAATGTATTTAATGTAAAAAAAAATCTTTTCAAATACATATTTTTATTTATGATTATAGTGTTAATAGTTGTTCATTTATTTTAGCATTTATAATATTTTTTAATGTGTTCAGAGAGGAACGCACATGGAAGAATAACTAACATTTGAAAACGTTGCACACCAGTGTCTGTATATTTAAGTCGTATTCATAGTTGAAGACGTCTCAGGCACCTGCGTCCAACTCGCTAACATGTCCAAAAACCTTTATGTTATATGTTATGAATGCAATTGCTATGAAACATAATTTAAACTTAATAACCTAGCTAATACAACAGGATTCATTTTCAGACATGCGTAACAAATTAATACTTCTATCTTTACTACAACACGCGCGGCAAATCCAAATCTACGGCCAATCGGCCACTAAAGTCTCAGGAAGTGTCTGCAAATCATTCGCAAACATCTAATTGTAAACCGCTCCCTAGTTCAGGTTTTTGTTATCATCATCCTCGTCCGCTAGTCACACCTGTCCTGACCACCTGCAAATAGACGCTTTTATCAGCCGTATCTGTGACTACATCGCAGTCTAAATAGAAGCACAATGGCTCGACTACGCCCTACGTTAGATCACCCCTTCCCTCCCCGTCACACCTCTTCAGATATAAGGAGCCATAAGTGGCAAGAAGTCACAGGTCTGAATAGTCCCATTATGGTCACGTCTCAGCATGAACAGTGCAAAAAAACTCAATATATAAAAGATACACTACGCTGCTTATTGAATACTGAGTGCAAAATCATTTGTTGACGTCACAAACGTGGGATTGTGGTGCAATATGCCGCCATTTTCTCAGAAGATGGTTCTTGTACCCGACCAAAAGCAGGAGTTGGGCAGAATCAGGACGATCCTTGCAATGGAGTCGGTGTGTCTAGATGTGCAGACTACACGAAAATGAGATTTTCATTGTGCAGAGTGGATGTGTCCGAGCCCCCTCGTCACATCAAAGAACGCCCCTAAAAATGTGCCACCTCCACCCTACTTCTGCCAAATATCTGCTCCTCCACAATCGCTGCCATCTGTAAGACTCCAATGCATTGTGAGGACCATTGTGCATCTGACTCTCAGTTTACCAGCTCATAGAATATTCTCCAGCAGCAGCATTGAGATATTAGCAGGATATAGAATAGAAAGGAGGTCACTGGGCAATGAGACCCTGGATATGAAAGAGATATTTCTCCCTTTCATCACTCATCACCTCCCTCTGAGAGAGCACAGGAGTCCCTGAGATAACCCAAACCAGACAGACGCTCTCTACATAGTGCCTGTAAAATATGTACCACACCCATAACACTTACAAATGGAGCTCACATACTCTTTATATATATATACCAGCAATACTCAACTACACTGAATCACCTGAAGACCACATCCCAGTGCCACCCTACCAAGCCCTACTCATCCCAGTATGACCTACTCCCTACTGATCACAGCACCACTGTACTCTACACTACTGATACTATCACCACCCAATTCTGTCATACTAATGCCAGCACCAAATAGCTTCTGATATAACATTCACTCACGCTCTGCTCCCTGACATCACACTAAGCCACGCTCTGCTCCCTGACATCACTCTCAGCCACGCTCTGCTCCCTGACATCACACTAAGCCACGCTCTGCTCCCTGACATCACACTAAGCCACGCTCTGCTCCCTGACATCACACTCAGCCACGCTCTGCTCCCTGACATCACACTCAGCCACGCTCTGCTCCATGACATCACACTCAGCCACGCTCTGCTCCCTGACATCACACTCAGCCACGCTCTGCTCCCTGACATCACACTCAGCCACACTCTGCTCCCTGACATCACACTCAGCCACACTCTGCTCTCTGACATCACACTAAGCCACGCTCTTCTCTCTGACATCACACTAAGCCACGCTCTTCTCTCTGACATCACACTAAGCCACGCTCTGCTCCCTGACATCACACTAAGCCACGCTCTTCTCCCTGACATCACTCTCAGCCACACTCTGCTCGCTGACATCACACTAAGCCACGCTCTGCTCCCTGACATCATTCTCAGCCAAGCTCTGCTCCCTGACATCACACTAAGCCACGCTCTGCTCCCTGACATCACACTCAGCCATGATCTACTCCCTGACATCATTCTCAGCCAAGCTCTGCTTCCTGACATCACAGTAAGCCACGCTCTGCTCCCTGACATCACACTAAGCCACGCTCTGCTCCCTGACATCACACTCAGCCATGATCTACTCCCTGACATCATTCTCAGCCAAGCTCTGCTCCCTGACATCACTCTCAGCCACGCTCTGCTCCCTGACATCACACTAAGCCACGCTCTGCTCCCTGACATCACACTAAGCCACGCTCTGCTCCCTGACATCACACTAAGCCACGCTCTGCTCCCTGACATCACACTCAGCCACGCTCTGCTCCCTGACATCACTCTCAGCCATGCTCTGCTCCCTGACATCACACTAAGCCACGCTCTGCTCCCTGACATCACACTAAGCCACACTCTGCTCCCTGACATCACACTAAGCCAAGCTCTGCTCCCTGACATCACACTCAGCCAGATCTGCTCCCTGACATCACACTCAGCCACGCTCTGCTCCCTGACATCACACTAAGCCACGCTCTGCTCCCTGACATCACACTAAGCCACACTCTGCTCCCTGACATCACACTAAGCCATGCTCTGCTCCGACATCACACTAAGCCATGATCTACTCCCTGACATAATTCTCAGCTAAGTTCTGCTCCCTGACATCACACTAAGCCACGCTCTGCTCCCTGACATCACACTAAGCCACGCTCTGCTCCCTGACATCACACTCAGCCATGATCTACTCCCTGACATCATTCTCAGCCAAGCTCTGCTTCCTGACATCACAGTAAGCCACGCTCTGCTCCCTGACATCACACTAAGCCACGCTCTGCTCCCTGACATCACACTCAGCCATGATCTACTCCCTGACATCATTCTCAGCCAAGCTCTGCTCCCTGACATCACTCTCAGCCACGCTCTGCTCCCTGACATCACACTAAGCCACGCTCTGCTCCCTGACATCACACTAAGCCACGCTCTGCTCCCTGACATCACACTAAGCCACGCTCTGCTCCCTGACATCACACTCAGCCACGCTCTGCTCCCTGACATCACTCTCAGCCATGCTCTGCTCCCTGACATCACACTAAGCCACGCTCTGCTCCCTGACATCATTCTCAGCCAAGCTCTGCTCCCTGACATCACACTAAGCCATGCTCTGCTCCCTGACATCACACTAAGCCAAGCTCTGCTCCCTGACATCACACTCAGCCAGATCTGCTCCCTGACATCACACTCAGCCACGCTCTGCTCCCTGACATCACACTAAGCCACGCTCTGCTCCCTGACATCACTCTCAGCCACGCTCTGCTCCCTGACATCACACTAAGCCACGCTCTGCTCGCTGACATCACACTAAGCCACGCTCTGCTCCCTGACATCACACTAAGCCACACTCTGCTCCCTGACATCACACTAAGCCATGATCTACTCCCTGACATCATTCTCAGCTAAGTTCTGCTCCCTGACATCACACTAAGCCACGCTCTGCTCCCTGACATCACACTAAGCTACGCTCTGCTCCCTGACATCACACTAAGCCATGATCTACTCCCTGACATCATTCTCAGCCAAGCTCTGCTCCCTGACATCACTCTCAGCCACGCTCTGCTCCCTGACATCACACTAAGCCACGCTCTGCTCCCTGACATCACACTAAGCCACGCTCTGCTCCCTGACATCACACTAAGCCACGCTCTGCTCCCTGACATCACACTAAGCCACGCTCTGCTCCCTGACATCACACTAAGCCACGCTCTGCTCCCTGACATCACACTCAGCCACGCTCTGCTCCCTGACATCACTCTCAGCCATGCTCTGCTCCCTGACATCACACTAAGCCACGCTCTGCTCCCTGACATCATTCTCAGCCAAGCTCTGCTCCCTGACATCACACTAAGCCACGCTCTGCTCCCTGACATCACACTAAGCCAAGCTCTGCTCCCTGACATCACACTCAGCCAGATCTGCTCCCTGACATCACACTCAGCCACGCTCTGCTCCCTGACATCACACTAAGCCACGCTCTGCTCCCTGACATCACTCTCAGCCACGCTCTGCTCCCTGACATCACACTAAGCCACGCTCTGCTCGCTGACATCACACTAAGCCACGCTCTGCTCCCTGACATCACACTAAGCCACACTCTGCTCCCTGACATCACACTAAGCCATGCTCTGCTCCGACATCACACTAAGCCATGATCTACTCCCTGACATCATTCTCAGCTAAGTTCTGCTCCCTGACATCACACTAAGCCACGCTCTGCTCCCTGACATCACACTAAGCCACGCTCTGCTCCCTGACATCACACTCAGCCATGATCTACTCCCTGACATCATTCTCAGCCAAGCTCTGCTTCCTGACATCACAGTAAGCCACGCTCTGCTCCCTGACATCACACTAAGCCACGCTCTGCTCCCTGACATCACACTCAGCCATGATCTACTCCCTGACATCATTCTCAGCCAAGCTCTGCTCCCTGACATCACTCTCAGCCACGCTCTGCTCCCTGACATCACACCAAGCCACGCTCTGCTCCCTGACATCACACTAAGCCACGCTCTGCTCCCTGACATCACACTCAGCCACGCTCTGCTCCCTGACATCACTCTCAGCCATGCTCTGCTCCCTGACATCACACTAAGCCACGCTCTGCTCCCTGACATCATTCTCAGCCAAGCTCTGCTCCCTGACATCACACTAAGCCATGCTCTGCTCCCTGACATCACACTAAGCCAAGCTCTGCTCCCTGACATCACACTCAGCCAGATCTGCTCCCTGACATCACACTCAGCCACGCTCTGCTCCCTGACATCACACTAAGCCACGCTCTGCTCCCTGACATCACTCTCAGCCACGCTCTGCTCCCTGACATCACACTAAGCCACGCTCTGCTCGCTGACATCACACTAAGCCACGCTCTGCTCCCTGACATCACACTAAGCCACACTCTGCTCCCTGACATCACACTAAGCCATGATCTACTCCCTGACATCATTCTCAGCTAAGTTCTGCTCCCTGACATCACACTAAGCCACGCTCTGCTCCCTGACATCACACTAAGCTACGCTCTGCTCCCTGACATCACACTAAGCCATGATCTACTCCCTGACATCATTCTCAGCCAAGCTCTGCTCCCTGACATCACTCTCAGCCACGCTCTGCTCCCTGACATCACACTAAGCCACGCTCTGCTCCCTGACATCATTCTCAGCCAAGCTCTGCTCCCTGACATCACTCTCAGCCACGCTCTGCTCCCTGACATCACACTAAGCCAAGCTCTGCTCCCTGACATCACACTCAGCCACGCTCTGCTCCCTGACATCACTCTCAGCCACGCTCTGCTCCCTGACATCATTCTCAGCCAAGCTCTGCTCCCTGACATCACACTAAGCCATGCTCTGCTCCCTGACATCACACTAAGCCAAGCTCTGCTCCCTGACATCACACTCAGCCAGATCTGCTCCCTGACATCACACTCAGCCACGCTCTGCTCCCTGACATCACACTAAGCCACGCTCTGCTCCCTGACATCACTCTCAGCCACGCTCTGCTCCCTGACATCACACTAAGCCACGCTCTGCTCACTGACATCACACTAAGCCACGCTCTGCTCCCTGACATCACACTAAGCCACACTCTGCTCCCTGACATCACACTAAGCCATGATCTACTCCCTGACATCATTCTCAGCTAAGTTCTGCTCCCTGACATCACACTAAGCCACGCTCTACTCCCTGACATCACACTAAGCTACGCTCTGCTCCCTGACATCACACTAAGCCATGATCTACTCCCTGACATCATTCTCAGCCAAGCTCTGCTCCCTGACATCACTCTCAGCCACGCTCTGCTCCCTGACATCACACTAAGCCACGCTCTGCTCCCTGACATCACACTAAGCCACGCTCTGCTCCCTGACATCACACTAAGCCACGCTCTGCTCCCTGACATCACACTAAGCCACGCTCTGCTCCCTGACATCACACTAAGCCACGCTCTGCTCCCTGACATCACACTCAGCCACGCTCTGCTCCCTGACATCACTCTCAGCCATGCTCTGCTCCCTGACATCACACTAAGCCACGCTCTGCTCCCTGACATCATTCTCAGCCAAGCTCTGCTCCCTGACATCACACTAAGCCACGCTCTGCTCCCTGACATCACACTAAGCCAAGCTCTGCTCCCTGACATCACACTCAGCCAGATCTGCTCCCTGACATCACACTCAGCCACGCTCTGCTCCCTGACATCACACTAAGCCACGCTCTGCTCCCTGACATCACTCTCAGCCACGCTCTGCTCCCTGACATCACACTAAGCCACGCTCTGCTCGCTAACATCACACTAAGCCACGCTCTGCTCCCTGACATCACACTAAGCCACACTCTGCTCCCTGACATCACACTAAGCCATGCTCTGCTCCGACATCACACTAAGCCATGATCTACTCCCTGACATCATTCTCAGCTAAGTTCTGCTCCCTGACATCACACTAAGCCACGCTCTGCTCCCTGACATCACACTAAGCCACGCTCTGCTCCCTGACATCACACTTAGCCATGATCTACTCCCTGACATCATTCTCAGCCAAGCTCTGCTTCCTGACATCACAGTAAGCCACGCTCTGCTCCCTGACATCACACTAAGCCACGCTCTGCTCCCTGACATCACACTCAGCCATGATCTACTCCCTGACATCATTCTCAGCCAAGCTCTGCTCCCTGACATCACTCTCAGCCACGCTCTGCTCCCTGACATCACACTAAGCCACGCTCTGCTCCCTGACATCACACTAAGCCACACTCTGCTCCCTGACATCACACTAAGCCACGCTCTGCTCCCTGACATCACACTCAGCCACGCTCTGCTCCCTGACATCACTCTCAGCCATGCTCTGCTCCCTGACATCACACTAAGCCACGCTCTGCTCCCTGACATCATTCTCAGCCAAGCTCTGCTCCCTGACATCACACTAAGCCATGCTCTGCTCCCTGACATCACACTAAGCCAAGCTCTGCTCCCTGACATCACACTCAGCCAGATCTGCTCCCTGACATCACACTCAGCCACGCTCTGCTCCCTGACATCACACTAAGCCACGCTCTGCTCCCTGACATCACTCTCAGCCACGCTCTGCTCCCTGACATCACACTAAGCCACGCTCTGCTCGCTGACATCACACTAAGCCACGCTCTGCTCCCTGACATCACACTAAGCCACACTCTGCTCCCTGACATCACACTAAGCCATGATCTACTCCCTGACATCATTCTCAGCTAAGTTCTGCTCCCTGACATCACACTAAGCCACGCTCTGCTCCCTGACATCACACTAAGCTACGCTCTGCTCCCTGACATCACACTAAGCCATGATCTACTCCCTGACATCATTCTCAGCCAAGCTCTGCTCCCTGACATCACTCTCAGCCACGCTCTGCTCCCTGACATCACACTAAGCCACGCTCTGCTCCCTGACATCACACTAAGCCAAGCTCTGCTCCCTGACATCACACTCAGCCACGCTCTGCTCCCTGACATCACTCTCAGCCACGCTCTGCTCCCTGACATCACACTAAGCCAAGCTCTGCTCCCTGACATCACACTAAGCCACGCTCTGCTCCCTGACATCACACTCAGCCACGCTCTGCTCCCTGGCATCACTCTCAGCCACGCTCTGCTCCCTGACATCACACTCAGCCACGCTCTGCTCCCTGACATCACACTCAGCCACGCTCTGCTCCCTGACATCACACTAAGCCACGCTCTGCTCCCTGACATCACTCTCAGCCACGCTCTGCTCCCTGACATCACACTCCGCCACGCTCTGCTCTCTGACATCACACTCAGCCACGCTCTGCTCCCTGACATCACACTCAGCCACGCTCTGCTCCCTGACATCACACTCAGCCACGCTCTGCTCCCTGACATCACACTCAGCCACGCTCTGCTCCCTGACAGCACACACTGCAACCTGACGCTCTGCTGAGTTTTTTGCTCTGCACCTATATTTCTAGGGCTGCATGTTAGATTTCTCCCGTTTGAATAGCTCTGTAAGAACAGATGAAAGTGTATTAGGAGCATTGTGCTCTGATTGTAAGTTACATTTGGGCACATGACAGCGCTGTGTATTTCTATGGAGATCTGATTCCTGCTGTGGACGAGGCTCCCAGGAGATTTACCAGTTCTTAGAAAGGAGATAATTCCTGGGCAGGATATTGATGAGAGGAGATGCCACCTACAGAAGCCTTATCAGGCTGTGGATTAGAAGCAGCTGCTGAGAGACTCCCTCCCACACTGGAGATCCCTGAGCTGCTTCTGTTTGTGAAGCCAGATCAGCACAATCTGGAGGCACCTGGGCCTGCTGTGAATACCATGAGGGGCCAACACCGAGTAAGAGAGTCAGCCAGGGACGGACTGTCCTAGCTCCGCTAACAGAGGTCTCAGCTACACCATCAAAACAAAGAGAGATCATATGAAATATTAAAAACTGCAGAGACATCAACAAGATTATTTAATATATATATAACTTTATTATATGATGTGCAAAGTTGTTTCTTAACTTATATGAATACATTTTATTGTTTATATCATGATGTAAATGTAACAGGTTGGGCACCGCGGGGGCCGTTTGCGCTGTGTATGGAGTCTGCATTGTCAGTAACCTTCTGTGCTGTGCAGAAATTGATGATTGATATATCCATCTACAGTCATCATCATCATCATCATCATCATCATCATCATCGTTTCCTTATAGGGCACCAATCATCTTACAGATATTATACACATGAATATAACAAACATAGTAGCAGATACATGAATATAATGACACATAGATGCATGGTAATTACAGCGATGGGGGTAAACACACAGCAGAAGATATAAGGGAGGCATGAGGTGCTCAGACATGACACATAGGGTAGAAATAGTGACACCGAGGGAACTGGGAGGTAGGAGGCATTGTCACCTCTCACATCATTATCAACATTTATTTATATAGTGCCAGCAGATTCCGTAGCGCTGTACAATTGGGAACAAACAGTAATATAACAATACTGGGTAATACATACATACGTAGAGGTAAGAGGGACCTGCTCGCAAGCTTACACTCTATGGGACAATGGTTTGATACACAAGGGTAAGTGCTGCATCATATTGAATATTTGTCCAGCTAGAATGTAAAGGTTACACAGTATTTAGAGGACTGTAAGACTTTGTAAGCGAGAGGTGTTTTGGATGTATCTTCTTGGCACATTGTCTCCCACAGGCTTTAATGAATCTCTTGAGCTCAACGATATAGTCTGATATATTTTGGGCTACTTTGTGTTGTGTTAGTATGATGATTTTTGTTGTCATTATTACTAATGGATGAATTCTCATATAGTTCTATTTATCATATTTATTTAGAAAAGCCTTTGATTGTGTACTTATAATATTCCTTGTACAACTGTTTTCATATGTCTCTATTTTCTATGCAGTCTGGCTATATGCGGTACTAACGAGCCAGCCTGTTAGTATAAAGATTTTTATTATGCGAGCTAATATCTTATTCATGCTGATAGTATAGATTTTTTTCTTTATGTCAAATGTTTTTTTTAAAATATATCTATATGTATCGTTTGTTTTTTATGATGATTCTGATGTGGACACTACAGATATATGCTGATTATCGGTTAATATAACCATATGTCAGGAATAATATAATTTTGAAGAGGTTTTCAAATTATTATAAGTTTTATTTATTTTTGCTAGAATGTACCATGCCTGGATTAGGGTCTGAAGTATTTGTGCACAGATGGGTATAGGGTTAATTCATTAACAGGTGAAAACTGTTCCTAATTAGGCTGAACCATATAAAAGACTGCCTAGGTAGTTGTGTAACATATCTCTGATGAAATTATCTGTCTGGTGATGAAACGCGTTAGGTTGGAAGCCTAACTTTTTATACTATACTATCAATATTCCTCACCAACCTATCACCAACCTTTCGCTACTATTTGGAAGATCTATAAAGATCCAATATGCTGTGTGAAGTTTCCATCAACTATTTCGGCTTATGTTTGTGTTGAAACGCTATTACCTTAAAGCGTGCATGAGAATTGATTAGAGTCCTGAGAACGGAGCAGCGGGTTCATTGCTTCCAGATACATCAGGGGAGAAACACATTTCAAACGAGTACTCGTGGATTTCTGCAAACGTACTGGTCTCACTAAATTACACATCTCCAGGAATCTGGTAAGAGACTCTCATCCTTCGTTTTACACAGATAAGCAAGTTTCTTTTTTCCATAGCTGCAAGCAACCGCTTTGTGATCCATTATTTGAGTCATCTGACCCAGGACTCTGAACTATCTCAGTATCAATACTATTGGAATACATGTGATTTAATATTTTTTTATATTCTATATCACCAGCACCACTAACCCAGAAGGGTGAACTGTGATTCATTGGTTGGTTGGATTTATCCGCACTTTCATCTGTCATATTTGTAGATACACCTACTATGTTTATGAATATATTTTTTGCTGTATTCATATCATATTAATGTGGTATTTTTATATTATGTGATTTTTTTGGTATGAGTACACATTATCCATGTGGATCTGTGCTGTATCATAATACATGTTATAGATTATAAACCCCTTTGCAGTGCACAAGTACTTTCACAAAATAGGGTGACCATTGCATTTCTTGTTGAGGATTATTGACACATCATGATGTTTGAAATGATAGGTGGGATCAATTCAATTAATTCCCATAACGTGAATAATATGAAAGGGTTGTATAGAAACAATGATCTCCAAAAAATCCAGGTAGAACTGTGTTAGCATAAATCCTCAGTCCTGTTATGTACTCATAACTGATATCCATCAATATGTGGATGGTATTCACAAATGGCATCTCATGTTCTGTGTAAAGATCTCCAAAGGCAGGTATATTAGGATACAGTTCAATGATATGATGACTTATCTTCATGGAGAATCTTATAGATGGGCATTCAATCCAGAGAAGGTACTTCACAGTAAACAGCTGATAGCGTCCTAACAGCCGATCGTAAACCGGAAGTGATGTCACTCCTCACTGACGCGTTTCTCCATCCTCATCAGTGGTTTCGTCAGAGGTAAGACAGAGCTTGCAGGGGCTGAGCTCTTTATCACAGAAATGTCCTATGTAATTCTCCAATCTCTATCCCATTATTACTTGTATCATTAATGGCCAGAAAACCTGCACAACACACATTTCATCTAGTTAGAGCAACACCAGCAAGTAAAGTCAAAAGTGCAAGTAGACCGATACAAGTGGAAATGGAGCGTTTGGTGTGTGACCTTATGTAGGGCTACCGCGGAGAATACAATTATAACGCCATCAAACCACAGACGACATCATCTTACACATATCGGCATTCACAGATGCAGCATAGTAATATGGGAGGACAATGTTTAATGCTGAAACCATACATGACTTCTACCCCTATACGCAGCTCAAACAGGCAGCACTACAGTGGGAGTCCATCACACATGGATCATAGCAAAGTGTTACAATATGGACAATTATAAACACTTTATTTGGTTGCATTTATTGCTTTGCACTTTATTAATATAATGTATATTGTAAATATAAATATATAGTACATTCTATGTATGCTAATAAAATTATATATTTTATTCTAAAGAAGAATATTTATGTTTACAAACCTCCATATACTGTTCATGGAGAACTTCAATGATAGCATCACAGGTCTCAGGTATTATCACACCCAGAGCTTGCGGTGAAGTTGCTGTGCTGTGTTTCAGATCAGCCAGTGTCCTTCCTGCTGCCAGATATCTTAGGGTTACCACCAGTCTCTGCTCTGCAGATATGGGTCTCCTTAAACGGATGTCCTCCTTCTGGATGATGGGGGTGACTAGTTGGAGCAGCTCCTGGCATGTGGGTTCATTCATTCGCAAGAAGTTCCTGAAGACATCTGGGTTGTTGTGCCGTATCTCCTGCAGCAGGGGCAGATGAGGGAATGAGTCTGCTCTGGAACCTCTCGTTGGTCCAACAAGATCTATTCTTTTGCCTTCTTTCCCTTCTGGTCTGTACTTGCAGTCTTCTTGCTACAGCGAGCAGGAAATGTGCAGTTGCTTGTTGTTCAACAGTATTCATATTAGTAAGAAAATTTGTTGTTGTGCAGTTTGCGAACGATCGTACATTGTATACAAGTATGTGTAAATGAATGAATGAATGAATAAGACGTGTTCCCTTCTCTTTTTATGAGGTTTTGGGTGGTTACTATTGAACATGCTCTGTCCTTTATTAAAATTTCTTGGGTATATCGTTACATGGACCTCATATGTCGTTTCAATGTGTACAAAATTCAAATCTTTGCACATGACATTATGGCTGTAAAAATTCACTGGCCGAACGGTCGGCCTTTTGTTAATCGTCTAGAACATGTCTAAAGTGTACGCATATGGACAATTATATCCATATGCGTACTCGTCTGAGTAAATGGACCTTCGGCCGAAGATAAAGTCGTTCTAGATAACACATCAGTCAGAAAAATTCTTCAGTGTGTTTCTAACCTTATCCAATATTATTTTATTGATGTGTTTGTTCCCAATTGAAAAGTGCTTTGGAATATGCTGATGCTATATAAATAGATGATGATGATGATACTGATGTCTATATAATTTACGCTTCTTAATGTCTTTTCAATTAATTACTGCTCAGAAATGTATGTGATTTCCAAGGATAGTTCCCCCATATATAACTAGATAGACCTTGGAGTACACATCTGCTGGGACTTAGTCATTACTGTACACATCCCCAGCACAAGAAGGTTCAATCTCTTCTCCATAATGTCCAGACTGCTGGAGATTATGGAGCTCGAGGTGCTGATCCCAGAGGTGGATATTTGATACCATCATCGAATCTATTTCTTCTGCAGAACGGGATGGATTGGGGACACATTACCAAGACTTCAGCCAATAGAAACATAGTAATGGGGTGAATATTTTGCTGGTTGATCACTGGACAAGCTGAGGAGAGCACGTGGAATAGAGGAGCAATATGGGAAGAGAACTGATTTACTAGCTGGGGGAGGGGGTTCTGGAAGATTTTAGGAGACTGGTATTTTCCTTTCAATATAGATTGAGAATTTATGGAGAGGTAAAGTCGATAATTGATTACATTCACTGATAAATCTTTCCAAATTTCCACCAATTATAAATTCCAAAATGATTGACATTGAATGAATAATGAAATAAGTGTAGGCCCCAGTATTGTTGTGTAGGGCCGGCAGACATGATGGCCGCACATGTGCACTACTGTCAGGGAGTGATAAATAAAATGAACAGTTTCCAGCAGGTCAAGGGGAAAGTGAGAGTTAGTTGTGAGAGGAATGACTTAACACTGGTAGTTGAGGGTTGGGAGTGGGTCACGGTCTGCAGAGAAACCTGTCATCCTGTCAGCAAAGAACGAATGTCATCTTGTCAGCAGAAAAGCCCTGTGAGTCTCTGAAGAAAACCAGCCCAGGAGGAAACAGCCGGAATGGACAGAGGAGTATCAGCTCTGACAGGAGGCAGAGCCTGGTCAGACTGGTCAACTCTGTCCTGTGAGAGAAACAGCTGAAATTTCCTGTAAAGGGAGGAGAAAACAGAGTCTAAATGGATAAGTAACCCCTGTTTTTTTTATTATTTGAAGGGAGTGTGTGATGTGAATCTTGTTATTAGGTAAATAGGGACTTGGTGGGGAGGATCGAAGATAATTTGGAAACCCCTTTGTAGAACTGTGATTAAACTAACAGGGGTTGTGATAGGGAAAGACAGTTAGGGATCAGTGATTGAGATATATTGTGAAAATCGAATTTCAAAGATCAATTCGCCTATTGCTGTCTCTGGGTGTATCTGTGGTTTTGTTAGTAGGGGCGGAGGGCTCCTTGGTCTCCCTATGGTGATGCTTGTCAAGAACACTACCCAATGAAGAGCCTACTGCACTCAGACCAAGGTGGAGGCACTGAGCTAGCTGAGAATAGAAGTAAAGGAAACACCACAGGTCACAATACGTAGACACCCAGCTGATCTACGGGAATGGGGGTGCTACAGTTAGAATACTGACATTGATACATCCTTCATCCGGTGCCCACAGTTGCAGTGGACTCGATTTGTTTGTAGGTGAGGAACTGGGTTATAGTTTGGAGCGCCATGAAACATCATCTAAGGACTTTAGTTCATACAATGCATGAGTCTGTATATCTCTTGAGAGCAGCTGTGACCTGCATGTTACACAATCAGAGCCTGTACTGTAGAGAGTGTGGTACTCTTATTAGAGCTTATTATTATTTTATTCATCTATAGACCCTATTATTATACAAGAATGACTTCTTAGGAAGCTAATTGTAACTGTAGACTCTATTCACAGGTGTCATGTAATGTGGGTGAACAACTGGATGTTGTATCCCAAGTTGGGCACCATCTTGTAATGTGACGCCTAACTTGAGGAACCTCCAGGCGAGTTCAGTCTCTTCCCTGATCTCTGGGTGTTAGAATATGGAAAGGACTCCTCCACATGTGAATTGACATTAGGACACAAGTGTATAAATAGACCTTACAGTTGGTATAATTATGGGTGCCCGATCATTGCACAATAAAGTCTGTTATTGAAAACCTCCAGCACAGTCTTAGCTGACGATGATAAATTAACACAAGATTTACCACCCCATGCTTTGGGGGTAACCACACTCTTGTCTTCTGTGGTAGATCTCCAGATCTTCAAAATAACATTGTTCGTACATCACTCTCTCTCTTTGGACACAGATTAGAGTTACTTGTGCTGTATTTATTAGACCAGGTTTCCTGTCATCATAGGATAGATTGAGTTAGGTGTTTGGTGCACCATTACTCCCAGCATGCACTCAGTGTATCTGCAGCTCTGATTATTCTCACTAATAATCCACTCTAAAATCTGACTAAAGTATCTCCTGTCTGTAGTTTCTTCTCTGTATCTGTGCTGTTAGTCCTCTGCTCATTGGACCTCCGGTCAACTATTAGACAACGTCAACACAAACTTGATGGTGTTAGGTTTTCATCTGCTTTGCATTATGCTTGTTATTCAGATCTTCTATGCAGTTCTGGTGTTTCACTCTCTGAGTGCAGTTTAGAAGGCTGCACTTTATGAACTTGCAACTGTCCTGCACTCATTCCCAGTGAAAGTGTTACATGCTAACTTCCTGGTTCCTATATCTGTGTCCTTTGTAGTATTGACCTTGCAACAAGCAGTTCCTGCCTCTGCATTCAGCAGTCTCCTGGTTATTGATACTAGGCTTTGCAACTTATTGTCTCCTGGTTCCTGAGGGTTGTTAGCTGTGTACAGTGTGGTAATTGGATAACCTAGGGAGATTAAGAAGCAGTTTGAGGAATATTATAAGCTTTTCTGAAGAGATGGGTTCTCAGAGAACACTTGAAGGTTTGGAGACTAGAGGAAAGTCTTATTTTGAGAGGGAGGGAATTCCACAAAGTGGGTGCAGCCCGAAAAAAGTCCTGTAACCAGGGAATGGGAGGATGTGATGAGAGTGAAAGAGAGATGCAGATCTTTTGCAGAACGGAGGTATCGAGTTGTATTTTTGCATTGCCACAAAGACTGTTCTATTCCTACATTGCCACAGAGACAGTGTTATATTCCTGCATTGCCACAAAGACTGTGTAATTGTAATGTTTGTTTTTTTGTTACCAATAAATATTGTCCGCTGCGATCAACGTGGTTCCAAACCACAAAAGAGATTTAATAGCAAAATGTAACAACTTACAATATTAAAAATAAAATGCAGCCAATACATACGCAGCGCACTGGATTAAGTATATACTCGTTCACTCCTGAAGCCTGTGGTCAAAGTAGACTGAATGATGGTCTCAGTGACTGGTTTATATACAATTTGTGTTACATAAAAAACAGTGATGATGTCATAAAGTAAACAAGATAATTGTAAAAACATTCTTCATTGGTTTAGGATTTAGGACAGTCCAGTACAATGTAGGTTATTATTATTATCATTTATTTGTTGGGCGCCACAGGGTTTTCGCAGCGCCTTACATAATACGAACAGTAGACCATACAAGGTAAACATCACAGAACAATAAACACTAAGTACCAATGCTTCGGAAACTCCAGGCAGACATATGGAGTGCGGGCGGAGCAGAAGAGTCGGTATGAGGACAGGAGGAGAGAGGGGCCCTGCTCATACGAGCTTACATCCTAAGGGAGGGTGGACAAAACAGGCACGAAGGGAGGCAGTGATGCAATGGAGAAAAAGGGACGAGGGGAGAGGAGGGAGAACAAGCAGAGTGGATGAGGGGTTAAGTGGATGGTTGGTAGGCTTTCAGGAACAGGTGAGTTTTGAGTGCCCGTTTGAAGGAGCACAGATTGGGAGCGAGACGGATGGAGCGAGGGAGGTCATTCCAGTGCAGGGGGGCAGCTCGGTAAAAGTCTTGGACTCGGGAGTGGGAAGAGGTAATGAGAGTGGAGGAGAGGCGACGGTCATTTGCCGAGCGCAGGGAGCGAGCGGGAGTATGAATGGTAAGGAGGTTAGAGATGTAGGGGGCAGTAGACTGGGAGAGAGCTTTGTAAGTGGTAGTAAGGAGTTTAAAGAGGATTCTATAAGGGAAAGGGAGCCAGTGTAAGGCCTGGTAGAGAGGGGAGGCAGAGGAGGAGCGACGTGAGAGAAAGATAAGTCTGGCAGCTGCATTGAGTACAGATCAGAGCGGGTCGAGATGGGAGAGAGGGAGGCCAGTGAGGAGGAGGTTGCAGTAGTCCAGGCGGGAGATGATGAGTGCATGGATGATGGTTTTGGTGGCGTCTTGTGAGAGGAAGGGTCGGATGCGGGCGATGTTGCGCAGTTGGAAGCGACAGGCCTGAGCAAGGGATTGGGCGTGGGGGGCAAAAGAGAGAGAGGAGTCAAGGGTGACACCCAGGCAACGGAGTTGGGTGACAGATGAGATGGTAGTGATGTTAACAACGATTGAGAGGTTGTGGTGAGAGGGGAGTCTGGAAGGAGGAAAGACTATGAGTTCCGTTTTGGAGATGTTAATTTTGAGAAAGCGTGAGGACATCCAGGAGGAGATGGCAGAGAGGCAGTCAAATACACGAGAAAGGAGGGTGGACGAGAGATCAGGAGAGGAGATGTAGAGTTGAATGTCGTCAGCATAAAGGTGATACTGAAGACCAAAGGAGGAGATGAGCGCACCAAGGGAGGAAGTGTAGAGCGAAAAGAGAAGGGGGCCGAGAACAGAGAACTGGGGGACTCCTACTTGGAGGGGCGTGGGGGCGGTGGAAGAGCCGGACGTGGAGACAGAGAAGGTGCGGTTAGCAAGGTAAGAGAAGAACCAGGCATGGACAGAACCAGAGAGGCCTAGAGAGAGAAGAGTTTGCAGAAGGAGGGGGTGGTCCACGGTGTCAAAGGCCGTGGAGAGGTCGAGGAGGATAAGTAAGGAGAAATGACCCCTGGATTTGGCCGATAGGAGGTCATTGGTGACTTTAGCCAGGGCAGTTTCAGTGGAGTGGAGGGGGCGGTAACCAGATTGGAGAGGGTCGAGGAGGGAATTGTCTGAGAGGTATCTGGCGAGACGACAGCAGACTAACCGCTCAAGAAGTTTGGAGGCATAGGGGAGAAGAGAGATAGGACGATAATTAGCAACGGAGAAGGGATCGAGGTTGGGTTTTTTGAGGATAGGAGAGACGAGAGCGTGTTTGAATGAGGAGGGTACAACACCAGAGGAGAGTGATAGGTTGAAGAGGTGTGCCAGGTAGGAGCAGGCAGTGGGAGAGAGAGAGGTCATAGGTTGGTTCAAACGTTGCTCTCCAAGGGTGGGTGTCAACTCTCCAACTGTTGCCTATGTGTCTTTCCTCAGGAAACCGCCGAAATACTGGTTTAAACCAGCCTATTAGCATTCCAGACACTATATGATTTTGAGCATTAATTTTTAATTATCCATTAATTCTTTATTATCCGTATGCAGGGTGCAATCGCTTAGCCGATAGTAGGGGATTTCTGATGGTAAAAAGTGGATTAGTATGACACTAAACATGATACATTTCCTATATCCTGATCCTTAGATGTCTTTAAAGTAGTTTTAACTTTATTACATTAAACTATTACATCTATTACACTTGAATATAAAGGACTATGTGATGGAACTTTATTCAAGTGAACTATTAACAAATGTATGTATGAGTGTAAATGGTTTTATAAGTGATCGCTAGTACAATTGCGTAATTAGCCCTTCTGCGCCATAGCGTACCATTCGATTAATTCACATAAAACCAATTCAATCAATGTTTATTAATTTGAAGCGACTTCATCCAATTATTTGAAGTTCACATAATATTCCTGCATTACCACAAATACTATACTATAATTCTGCATTGCCACAAAGACAGTGTTATAGTCCTACACTGTTACAAAGACTGTTAATTTAAGGCATTTATTGCAGGGTTTCTCTAGTAAATGTTAGTAATAAAGATGAGATGGTGAACATAATTGCTTTCGGTGGCACCAGACTCTTCCTGTCTCCACACCCTGGGGTGATGGGGTAACAGACATTATGCCACCCCCTTCTCATGGTCTTCCAGGGCACTAATGGTAGAAATACAATGATTACTACTGTAGAATGACAGATTTTGGTTTAAACTTTGTGCAAAGTGTAGGCAAAAAAAAGAAGCAAAAAGCATAAAATACACCTCCATATATATAATTATACTTGTAATCCGCCCCCTACATCTCTAACCTCCTCTCCATTCACACTCCTGCCCGCTCCCTGCGCTCAGCCAATGATCGCCGCCTCTCCTCCACTCTCATCACCTCTTTCCACTCCAGAATCCAGGACTTTTCCCGGGCAGCCCCCCTTCACTGGAATGACCTCCCTCGTTCCATCCGCCTCTCTCCTACTCTGTGCTCCTTCAAACGTGCACTGAAAACTAGCCTCTTCCGTAAAGCCTACCAACCATCCACTTAACCACCTCTCCTCCACTCGCTCTCCCGTCTCTCTTTTGGCTCCCCTTGTGCCTGTTCTGTCCAACCTCCCTTAGGATGTAAGCTCACATGAGCAGGGCCGTCTTCCCTCCTGTCTCCTCACCTGTTCTTCTACTCCGTGCTTATTGTATTACCCTGTGTGGAGCTTTTGAAGTATTGGTATTTTTGTTTATTGTTCTGTACTGTTTCACCCTGTATAGTCCACTGTTTGTACTGTGTACGGCGCTACGGATACCTTGTGGCACCTAACAAATAAAAGATAATAATAATAATACTTGCCCACACATATCCCTGGACTGTGATTGGAACAAAATTATGACCCTATAGTTGTATGACAGCAATGCTAACCATTGTGCTGGCCACCTATACTATAATACACCTATATATAATTCATACTTGCCTGGTGGGCCTGGAGGGCGTCTGGGAATGGGGCTTAAAGTAATGCATAACTAAGGCCCGCCCCCTAAGCTGTCATCATCATTTTGCCCTATACCAGCAGGTTGCGTGGCCACAATGACATGTGAATCGCGTCACTAAGCCCCGTCCCCTCAATTTCACTTACCAAACTGGTCAGGATGCGGGAGGTTGTTCTGCTCTCCCGGGAGTCCATGAGGACTCCAAGAAATTCGGCATCTACCGGACATTCTGGGAAAATAGGCAACTATGATATCTATATACTTAAAAGAAGAAGTTTGTTTGTTTGTAGGCGAATATCTTCAACACTCCTGCACCGATTCAGATGAATCCAACGCGAGGTCGTCCAGTTGGATCCCGCACAGATTTTAAGGACCCAGTCAGACCTACCTTTGTGTACACTGGGCAGAACTTTTACCCAGGGAGCTGGTTATAGGCCCTTCACTGGATGGATTTGATTGTTTGCATTCGGACACCCCTGCACCAATTCGAATGAAACAAACATGAGTTGGTCTAGTTGGATCCTGGGCAGGTATTAAGTGGGTTAGGGTCCCGGATCTCTCATTGGTGTACGCTGGGCAGAACTTTGACCCAGGAAGCCTGCTCTGAACCGTCCACTGGATGGATTTGGACAAAACTTTACAGACTGATAACATTAGGTCCCAGAAGACAAATAATGGGTTGAGGTTGGACCTCCCGTTGGTGTTCGCCGGACAGAACTTTGACCCGGGGAGCCTGTTCTGGGTTCTCCACTGGATGGATTTGGTTTGTTTGTCCAGTTATGCATTTGGACACTGCTGCACCGATTGGCATGAAACCAATGCATGGTGGCCCAGTTGGATACTGTCCAGTTTTAATGAGGTTTTGGGTCCTGATATGACTTCCCGTTGTTAAACGCTGGGCCGGGGAGCCTGTTCTGAGCATTTCACTGGATGGATTTGGACGAAAACTTCACAGACTGGTAACACTGGATCCCAGAAGACATACTAGGGGGTTAAGGTTACGGTCGGACATCTCGTTGATGTATGATGGCCAGAACTGTGACCCAGAGAACCTGTTCTGGGCCTTCCACTGGATGGATTTGGTATGATTGTCTGTCCGGTTATACATTCGGATACTCCTTCACCGATTACCATAAAACCAATGCAAGGTGGTGCAGTTGGATCCAGATTTTTGGAGCTTTCGGGTCCTGATCAGACCTCCCAGTGATGTATGCTGGACAGAACTTTGACCCGTTGATCCTGGTCTGGGCCTTCCACTGGATGGATTTAAATTACATTTAAAATAAAAATAAAAACGACACTGAGCAGCCACCTCATGGGTGTGTTGGAAGCTGCTAAGCTGCTAATTAATTTTAAAATGTTGACAGTTACATCCAAATTATTGATAACTTAATAACTTGAAGACTTAAACCCCGGCAACACCTGTGATTTCAACTAGTTCATATATATTACCTCTATATAATAACCCTGTGATCGATTGTGGTCATTGCTGAGGCACTTTACACAGTATTTTCTGGGTTTCCTTCTTACCGTCAGTAACTGACTGTTACTGACCTCTCCTACTGATGCCACCCACCCCCAGACACTCTCAGTCTCGCCTTGTCCTGGAGTCTGCCTCCCCCATGTAGCAGCCAGATCCCAGCAATTTCCAACCTGCCCTGCATCTTCTAGATTCAGCCACTGAACTGCACCTGTAAGCATGAGTCAGGGGATGTTCCTGCGGACCACCACGGGACCATCAAGGATTGGTGCACCCTCAGCACCACAGTGCTCTGATCCCCATGGACAGGTACTGGAGCATTGGCAGAAAAATACCGCCAGGGGGCTTCCACTCCCCACTGGTCCACCAGGGAACAGTAGGAACACCTTTTTTTATTTTACTAAAATACATTTGAAAAAACCATACATTTAAACCTGAACACATAAACATTCACACTCCTGGGGGTAGCCGACTGGAATTATTGCTATCAGTTCTGTGTTACAGTTACTACTGGCGTGGTAACTGGAATGCAGTTTTACCCAGTTCCTAGTACCAGGGTTTAACCCATTCGGAATTATGAACTACTTAAGACTAAGGAATCTTGGCGGGAAGAGCATAGCATACCCCCTGCAGAGATGACCCCCTCCTTTGGATTCCTTAGGATGAACCAGCCAATGATTGACAACCCCTTGGACATTCCTGAGACCTGGACCAATAGATGCAAGCTATACCACCTTCATTGTATTACTGTATTTGATTGTGTATATAAGCAGCAGCTTGTGATCGAGTGTGCAGACATCTTGTCCCCAGACTTCAGGATTGAATGACTGCACTGGATCCAGAGCGCCTGCGATAAGTAACGGCTGTATTTATTATTACTTCACTTGAGCATATTATTCTACAATTTGCGAATAAATCTTTGTGCGTTGGAAACAGAACTCGAGGTTCGACAATCGTTATTGGTTAGCGACAATACGCACATAACAGCTGACAACCTGTTTGAAAAATAGAGATGTCATTGCAACATGGCTTATCCAGTTTGGACTCTCCTGAAGATATGTCATTTCTGATAACGCCACTAATATTGTGAGAACATTACAGCTGGGTGAAATCCATCCCATTCCCTGTTTTGCTCACACAGTCAACTTGGTGGTATAGAGCTTTTTGAAAAATGACAGGGACGTGCAGGAGATGCTGTCTGTGTCCCAAAATTTTCAAGACATTTTCGGTATTCTGCAGCAGCATGTAGGAGATTGCAGGAGCTACAAGAACAATTTAATTTGCCCTAACACCAACTGACGCAGGAGGTGGTAACAAGGTGGAATTTCACACATTATATGCTTGTGAGGATGGAGGAACAGCAAAAGCTATCCATGCTTACTCCACAAGCCATAACATTGGGAAAGGAAGGGAAATGTACTTTAGTCCAGCGCAGTGGAAATACTTTCCATGTTGTGCAAGGTGCTGAAACCATTCGAAGTAGTCACATGGGAAGTGAGTTCAGACACTGCTAGTTGGAGCCAAGTGATTCCCTTACTTAGACTTTTGGAACAGCAGCTTGAGAAACTGAAGGAGCAGATGAAACAAAGAATTTACGTTTAGTATGTTGGACTTGAACTT
The DNA here is from genome assembly GCF_038048845.1 of Mixophyes fleayi. Lineage (NCBI taxonomy): Eukaryota > Metazoa > Chordata > Amphibia > Anura > Limnodynastidae > Mixophyes > Mixophyes fleayi. The sequence goes on from NC_134402.1 coordinate 1,327,291, forward strand.
TAATTGCTTCGCCAGGATCAAAGCGTTATCAACATCTTGAAATTGGATCCCTATATTTTGGCTACTATGCTTGATCCTAGGTTTAAGAGCTATGTCTTCTCTTTATTTCCAACTGTCCCAGATGACAAGAGATGCAATGAGCTCCTGGGACCTGATTCATTAAGGATCTTAAATAAAGAGGTATCTTATTTCAGTCTCCTGGACAAAACCATGTTACATACAATGCGAAGGGTGCAAACTAGTATTCTGTTGTGCACATAAGTTAAATACTGACTGTTTTTTCATGTAGCACACAAATATCAACTTTAAATTTCAGTGTACAAATAAGCTATCAAGTATTTGTGTGCTACATGAAAAACAGTATTTAACTTATGTGCAAAACAGAAAACTAGTTTGCACCCCTTGCATTGTAACATGGTTTTGTCCAGGAGACTGAAATAAGGATCCTCTTCATTTAAGATCCTTAATGAATCAGGCAACATCTCCACTTTTTCAAACCCGCAGCTTAGTAAATCTAGCCCCTGGTCTGGTCTAAAAGAAATGCCCAAAAATCGTGACACCTCTGCCGTAATGCCACCTGATCCTACTATCAACATCCAAAAAATGGTGTCGGATTATTTTAACGACAGCATAGAAATAGACACGTCAGACAGTCCCTTTACATACTGGGAGCAAAAAAATGCAATTTGGAGACCCAGTATAAACTCGCTTTGCAATTCCTAAGCTGTTCACCCCCAAGTGTGTAGTCGGAAAGTGTTTTCAGCACAGCCGGGAACCTTGTCAGCGATCGGCCTAGGAGGCTGCTCCCTAAAAATGAGGAAAAGATGATGTTCATCAAAATGAACTACAAAATCCCAGAGGAAGGTCTTTACTGGCAATTACATCAAAGTACAGAGAATTCTGCAGTGGTGGATTCCATTATTATGGTGTGAGGATGATGTACACTTTGATGAGGGTGAGGAGGATGACAATGTCGATTGCAGTTGCTGGGATCTAGCTGAGAGAAGGACGCTAACTAATGCTGAAATGCTTATTAACATTTTAGGTGGAATGGCATGTTGGCAATTTTATGTTTTTCTGCAGTAAAATATTACCTTTATTAAAGATGTATTTTTCTTTAAAAAGGTAAAATCTTTTTTTTTACATTTTTGTTTTTTACATTTATGTTACATAGACTTCTGCAATGGTGGATTCCTGCGGGAATGAATTAATATTGTGTTAGGATGATGTACACACTGATGAGGGTGAGGATGAGTCTGAAGATGATGACAACATCTTGCCACTGAAGAGTTCATTGACAGCTCTGTTAGCTTAGCTGCCTTAAGCTCAGTGTTAGCTTGTTTTGTGGGGGGCCCAAACAAACCAAACACTTCAGCCACAAAAGTGGCACTCCTTGTCCCTGAATTGCTTGGTTTGTTAAACTGTGCATGTCCATTTTAAGATCCTTTTTAATATCCAACATAAGGGGGAGTGGGAGGCAGGGGCGGATCTAGAAAACTACTGTACCCGGGGCAATTTAGGGGGGATGATTTAGGCTCCGCCCCTTTCTAACAGTTTAGGCTGCCGACGGCTGCACAGTATGTGCAGGTCCGTCCAGCCGTGACAGGCAGGTACAGTGTGCTGCCCGGCTGCTCTGATTGGGTTTAATCAGAGCAGCCGGGCAGCACACTGTCACGGCTGGACGGACCTGCACATACTGTGCAGCCATCGGCAGCAAGTGTCTGCTAGGGGGGGGGGGGGGGGGGGGGGCGATCGCCCCGATCGTCCCCCCCTCCTGGATCCGCCACTGGTGGGAGGGCCCAAGGACAATTCCATCTTGCACCACTTTTCTTTCCTGACACTGCTGTGTGGCAATGTGTCCTAGATGTGATAGAAACTGCTGTGTGTTTGTGCCATTGCTCTAACCAGCCTGAAGTGCTTGCTTTGTTAAACTGTGCCTGCTACCCCTTCTGTGTGAGTTTGTTAAAGCTTTTGAACATATGGGTGGGTGGGAGGTCCCAAGGACAATTCCATCTTGCACCACTTTTCCTTTCTGCCACTGCTGTGTGGAATGTTTCCTAGATGTGCTATGAACTGCCGTGTGTTTGTGTCGTTGCTCTGTCGCTAATTATCCAGTCAGCTCGCTGCAGTCTTTGTCCGAAAGAGTATGAAAATAATATTGTGACCTGTGAGGTGGTCAAAATTGACTGAAAATGACTGTAAATTATTGTTATTGAGGTTAATAATAATGTAGTAAAAAAAAAAAAGAGCAAAATTATGTGATTATAGCATAGTTTGTCAATTTTTCTAAAAAATACAGATCCAAAACCAAAAGCAAAACACAAACTTAATACAGATCCAAAAGCAAAACACGGGGGGTCAGTGAACATCTCTACTAAATACTCCAAGCAGTGCGTCCGCTACCTTTTCCGCAGTTATGGAGAACAGAGCTACGCCTCAGGATACCCTTGTGGCATAGTCCACCATGATGAGGATTTACCTCTTCCCCGATCTACTGGGCAGTCAGGGGACCTCCTATGTCCACAGTCACTTGCTGAAAAGGTTACCCAACTATTAGCAAGGACTTGAGTGGAGCACGAGCACTGGGGTGCCTGAGCTGCTGACACACGTCACATGACTTACAGTAGACCTGGACGTCATCCGACATTCCCGGCCAGAAAAAGTTCTGTCTCAGCCGCTTCAGTGTACGACCTCTTCTGTGGTGTTCGGCCATAGAGATTCTTAGGTGACCGGTTTTCCTGCAGCACTTCTTCTCCAGCCTGGGCTCTGATGGTCCCAGTGACAGGGCGGGACAGTGGCTGGCGAGATGTACCTGAAGGGTTGGACACTTGTTTTCAGGGGTCAGTTGAAGAAGGGTGTCCCCCTTATTGTACAGTCCTTAGGGGTTGACTGGCGCTTCTGCCAGTGTGGCCTAACAACCACATACTAATCTGCACACTGGGCGACTGCTTCCAAGGTGTCTGGCTTCCTGTCCAGCACCCATTCCTTCATCTCCGCTGTGCACCGGCAAGGAAACTGGTCTTTAACTCCTGCACGGTCTGGGCAACAGCTCTGCACACCCACTTCCTGGCAGACTCCCGCAGCAGGTAGGCAATCTTCTCATGGGTGCCGTAGAGGTTCTTGACAAGGTCCCAGAACTTCTGACAATCTCTCTGAGGTAATAGTGTACCATCTAAGGAGTGCCCTTTTTATTATATGATGATCCACACAGTCCTCTGTGGGCACCCCACGGGAGCCCTCCACTGCATGTCCTTGCAGTGTGGGCACCAAACCTTAACCATTCCACTCTGGGTACAGCGTGTAGCCTGCAGGTTCTTTCAAATACTTGCAGGTGCTCATCAATATTTCAAATAGTGTCCTCAAATTTAGGGGAAGGTACAGATGACAGTCCTGATCCTCTAGGGGGCGCCTCCACTCTGGGCTACATGGCTCCGCCCTTCACTCTTGGCGCTATGCCTCAATGACTTTAGGTCTGTGGCTCTGTGTTCATTATTGGACAGAGGGACTGATTCTGCTGATACTGTCTGTTGCGAAGAGGACCCTCCTGTCTGGGGGTCTGGTTCACCTTGTTCCCGGTGTTCAACTGGGCCGTCGCTTTGGCCACTGCCAATGATATAAATGTGCTCACCGCGCAAATAATATAAATATATTTATACATAAAGTTATTTATAAGTGATCCAGCCACAGGTACTCTCTGCGGAGAAGGATCATAGTTATATAGTGTTACTTTACTGATCTGCCAGAGGTATTACAGGGGCACTCTCTACCCGCAGAGAGGGATCATGGTTATAGAGTGTTACTTTACTGACGTGTCAGAGGTATTACAGGGGTACTCTCTACCCGCATAGAGGGATCATGGTTATAGAGTGTTGCTCTACTGACGTGTCAGAGGTATTACAGGAGTACTCTCTACCCGCATAGAGGGATCATGGTTATAGAGTGTTGCTCTACTGACGTGTCAGAGGTATTACAGGGGCACTCTCTACCCGCATAGAGGGATCATGGTTATAGAGTGTTGCTCTACTGACGTGTCAGAGGTATTACAGGGGTACTCTCTACCCGCATAGAGGGATCATGGTTATAGAGTGTTGCTCTAATGACGTGCCAGAGGTATTACAGGGGTACTCTCTACCCGCATAGAGGGATCATGGTTATAGAGTGTTGCTCTACTGACGTGTCAGAGGTATTACAGGGGCACTCTCTACCCGCATAGAGGGATCATGGTTATAGAGTGTTGCTCTAATGACGTGTCAGAGGTATTACAGGGGTACTCTCTACCCGCATAGAGGGATCATGGTTATAGAGTGTTGCTCTACTGACGTGTCAGAGGTATTACAGGGGTACTCTCTACCCTCAGAGAGGGATCATGGTTATAGAGTGTTGCTCTATTGACGTGTCAGAGGTATTACAGGGGCACTCTCTACCCGCATAGAGGGATCATGGTTATAGAGTGTTGCTCTACTGACGTGTCAGAGGTATTACAGGGGCACTCTCTACCCGCATAGAGGGATCATGGTTATAGAGTGTTGCTCTACTGACGTGCCAGAGGTATTACAGGGGTACTCTCTACCCGCATAGAGGGATCATGGTTATAGAGTGTTGCTCTACTGACGTGTCAGAGGTATGATAGAGGCACTTTGTGCAGAGAAGGATTATAGTTATATAATATTACTCTATTAATCTGTCAGGACTATAGCTGAGTAAACACTTTGCAGAGACTGTGCATAGTAATGTGATGTTTCTCTTCTGATTTGTTTGATAGTGAGTGGGTGATGAAGGAGCTGTAAAGCCGGAAACTGTGGCGTAATGGAGGGCAGAAGCGTCATAGAAAGTGAAAACACTCCAGAGTATTATTTACTCTCTCCTCACAGTATAGTTTCATATTTACTCTGGATGTGGAGATATTTCCCAGACACGAAGGAGCTGGATGAGTAAATGGGGTGTAGAGCTGTAAATCAGGTGTGAAAAGGGCAGCGTGGGTGATATCCGCTCCATCACTCTGTGTATTTATGAGGATGATAACATGGAGATTATATAGAATTAAATGAGATCACAGTCTGTGGAAGACAGGGCACCCGGTCAGGTGATTTAGGAATTAAAGTGTTAATGTCAGATAAGATTTTCTCACCTGATTGGTTGAGTCTTTCAAACCTCCCTTCCTGGCACAACTGTACAAGACATTCTCCAGATGTGCAGAGAGGAACGAAGAGAAAACACACGCAGCCCCGAGCTGGGAGCCAAGAGAGACACAGCAGATACAGGTGAGAGACAGCCCTGAGGGAGCTAAGATCTTAGTGAGACATAGAGGATTCTGGTGAGACTCTGAGAGAGATGGCACAAACAGAGAGATCTCAGTGACACATAGAGGAGACAGGGGAGACACTGAGAGTAGTGTCACCAAGAGGGAGATCACAGTGACACATAGAGGAGACACTGAGAATAGTGACACCTACAGGGAGATCTCAGTGACACATAGAGGAGACAGGGGAGACACTGAGAGTAGTGACACCTACAGGGAGATCTCAGTGACACATAGAGGAGACACTGAGAGTAGTGTCACCAAGAGGGAGATCACAGTGACACATAGAGAGACACTGAGAGTAGTGTCACCAAGAGGGAGATCACAGTGACACATAGAGGAGACACTGAGAGTAGTGTCACCAAGAGGGAGATCACAGTGACACATAGAGGAGACACTGAGAATAGTGACACCTACAGGGAGATCTCAGTGACACATAGAGGAGACACTGAGAGTAGTGATACCTACAGGGAGATCACAGTGACACATAGAGGAGACACTGAGAATAGTGACACCTACAGGGAGATCTCAGTGACACATAGAGGAGACACTGAGAGTAGTGTCACCAAGAGGGAGATCACAGTGACACATAGAGGAGACACTGAGAGTAGTGACACCTACAGGGAGATCTCAGTGACACATAGAGGAGACAGGGGAGACACTGAGAGTAGTGTCACCAAGAGGGAGATCACAGTGACACATAGAGGAGACACTGAGAGTAGTGTCACCAAGAGGGAGATCACAGTGACACATAGAGGAGACACTGAGAGTAGTGACACCTACAGGGAGATCACAGTGACACATAGAGGAGACACTGAGAATAGTGACACCTACAGGGAGATCTCAGTGACACATAGAGGAGACACTGAGAGTAGTGATACCTACAGGGAGATCACAGTGACACATAGAGGAGACACTGAGAATAGTGACACCTACAGGGAGATCTCAGTGACACATAGAGGAGACACTGAGAGTAGTGTCACCAAGAGGGAGATCACAGTGACACATAGAGGAGACACTGAGAGTAGTGACACCTACAGGGAGATCTCAGTGACACATAGAGGAGACAGGGGAGACACTGAGAGTAGTGTCACCAAGAGGGAGATCACAGTGACACATAGAGGAGACACTGAGAGTAGTGTCACCAAGAGGGAGATCACAGTGACACATAGAGGAGACACTGAGAGTAGTGATACCTACAGGGAGATCACAGTGACACATAGAGGAGACACTGAGAATAGTGACACCTACAGGGAGATCTCAGTGACACATAGAGGAGACACTGAGAGTAGTGTCACCAAGAGGGAGATCACAGTGACACATAGAGGAGACACTGAGAGTAGTGATACCTACAGGGAGTTCACAGTGACACATAGAGGAGACAAGGGAGACACTGAGAGTAATGACACCAAGAGGGGGATCTCAGGGATACATAGAGGAGACAGGGGAGACACTGAGAGTAGTGACACCTACAGGGAGATCTCAGTGATACATAGAGGAGACAGTTGTGACACTGAGAGTAATGACACCAAGAGGGGGATCTCAGGGATACATAGAGGAGACAGGGGAGACACTGAGAGTAATGACACCAAGAGGGGGATCTCAGTGACACATAGAGGAGACAGGGGAGACACTGAGAGTAATGACACCAAGAGGGGGATCTCAGTGACACACAGAGGAGACAGGGGAGACACTGAGAGTAATGACACCAAGAGGGGGATCCCAGTGACACACAGAGGAGACAGGGGAGACACTGAGAGAAATCTCCAGCACAGATATATATGAGAGATGTATTGGGCAGGCGAGAGTGGAGCTTAGAGACAGTCAATGCACACTAGAGATAAGGAGAGACAGTCCTACATGTGTATACATCAGAGAATTGTGTAAAGAACATACATTATTATATACTGTTTTATATCAGCACAGAGGGAAGAAGGAGGATGTGCAGATAAATTACCTGTTTATTATTCACTATCTGCTGCTTCCAAATTCATAGGTTCCTTGTAATGTGTTATAATATCCAGTAAGGAGATCATTTAGTACAGTGTAGTGGGCATTATTATTATTATTATTATTATTATTATTATTATTATTTTCATCATTTGTGGTTATTATTGTTCCTATTATTACTTTAATTATTGCGATTATATTTCATTAATGTTAAAAATAATATTATTTTCTACCCTCAGATCTGCTACGAACTGAAACTTAAATTGAGGAATAAAAGGTAAATAGGAGGAATAACCTTTACATCTATTTGTTTGTATGTTATATTATTATATAACACTACTTCATATACTCAGTTATCCTGGATCAGCAACCTTTATCTATCAGTGTGCTGGTGAAAGTGCAGTCATCATCATCATCATCACCATTTATTTATATAGCGTCACTGATTCCGCAGCGCTGTACAGAGAACTCAGTCACATCAGGAGCTTACAGTATATAACATACACACACAGACAGAGAGAGATAGAGAGAGAGACTAGGGTCAATTTTGATAGCAGCCAGTGGGAGGAAACTGGAGCACCTGGAGGAAACCCACGCTAACATGGGGAGCACATACAACCTCCACACAGATAAGGCCATGGTCGGGAATTGAACTCATGATGCCAGTGCTGTGAGCCAGAAGTACTAACCACTGAGCCACCATCGTGCTGCCTATATATATGTATATATGTGTTGATCCCATGCCACACATTAGTGCCCCCAATCACACTGTAGTCAGACATAATCATTTTAGTGTTTCTTCTGGATTTTCTGTCACAAAAGGAGCGTTATCAGCAACCAAATATCTTCATCCCACACTAATCCCCATCTCCCATAATGAGCTTGTTTATAATTATATACTTTACAGTAATGCTCAACTGTGTCAATGTTAGGTAGCTCTTATAAAGAGAGAACGATTTGAGGTAGATAGATAGACAGATATGAGATAGATAGACAGATAGATAGATAGACAGACAGATAGATAGATAGATAGATAGATAGATAGATAGATAGATAGATAGATATAAGATAGATAGATAGATAGACAGTCAGACAGATAGATAGATAGATAGATAGATAGATAGATAGATAGATATAAGATAGATAGATATAAGATAGATAGATATAAGATAGATAGATAGATATAAGATAGATAAATAGATAGATATTAGATAGATAGATATAAGATAGATAGATAGATATAAGATAGATAGATATATATTAGATAGATATAAGATAGATAGATATATATTAGATAGATATAAGATAGATAGATATATAGATAGATAGATATAAGATAGATAGATATTAGATAGATAGATATAAGATAGATAGATATTAGATAGATAGATATAAGATAGATAGATAGATAGATATAAGATAGATAGATAGATAGATAGATATATAGATATAAGATAGATAGATAGATATGAGATAGATAGATAGATAGATATGAGATAGATATGAGATAGATAGATATAAGATATATAGATATAAGATAGATAGATATAAGATAGATAGATATAAGATAGATAGATAGATAGATATAAGATAGATAGATATAAGATAGATAGATATAAGATAGATAGATAGATATAAGATAGATAGATAGATAGATAGATATAAGATAGATAGATAGATAGATATAAGATAGATAGATAGATATAAGATAGATAGATAGATAGATATAAGATAGATAGATAGATATGAGATAGATAGATATGAGATAGATAGATATGAGATAGATAGATATGAGATAGATAGATAGATAGATAGATATGAGATAGATAGATGATGGTAGATAGATGATTGATGCATAGAAGCCTGTAGACGCATATCGATGGCTGCAATGAAAGCATTGTCACATGTAATAGTCCAGATGTCCCCTCACTCATATGATTACTGCCAGATATAAATATGGATACAGACAGCTGTTATTTATGAGGTGGTTTAGGCTATAAAGTGACATCATTGCTTCCAGTATGTCCATTTCAGGCGGATCACAAAGCCGCCATCTAGGAGTAGACTGATTTTCTGGTGTCCAGTTGAAAGAAGCCGTAGACAACTACTTGCTAGCCACAGGAGTACGTGCTAGCCACAGGAGTACTTGCTAGCCACAGGAGTACGTGCTAGCCACAGGAGTACTTGCTAGCCACAGGAGTACGTGCTAGCCACAGGAGTACTTGCTAGCCACAGGAGTACGTGCTAGCCACAGGAGTACTTGCTAGCCACAGGAGTACGTGCTAGCCACAGGAGTACTTGCTAGCCACAGGAGTACGTGCTAGCCACAGGAGTACTTGCTAGCCACAGGAGTACGTGCTAGCCACAGGAGTACTTGCTAGCCACAGGAGTACGTGCTAGCCACAGGAGTACTTGCTAGCCACAGGAGTACGTGCTAGCAACAGGAGTACTTGCTAGCCACAGGAGTACGTGCTAGCCACAGGAGTACTTGCTTGGGCAACCGCTATATAAATCAGCCTTTATGACTATAAACAGCCAAGATCAGTAAAATATATATATATATATAGGTGATAAAGGTCTGCAGAGAGGACACACTTAATGGTCAGTCATGTGAGCAGAGTGTTGGTGGTGAGAATGGGATCTCGGTCTATATAATAATATAATATACAGAGAGTTATAATGATGGATAATAGTAGAGTTGTCAGAGTAAATGGGAATCTATATCCCCAGAGAAGATAAGAATTACTAACAAATACTCACTATTACTGACTGTTGCAACTTATCAACTCCGGTCCTTTTATTTCTTACAGCAAAAGTAAACAGAACTCAAATGTTTTGAAGAAACACAATTATAATCTTAAAATAAATCTACTGACAAATCCTCTAGAATCACAGCATAGATAATCAGAGGAGCAACTTATAGAGTAAAAGGTCCAGCGTGGAAAGCAGTAGGTCCTCCATCGAGGGTAAGAGGTCCTCCATCCAGAATCAGAGGTCCAGTGCACAGAGTAAGAGGTCCAACGTGGAGAGTAAGAGGTCCAGCGTGGAGAGTAAGAGGTCCAACGTGGAGAGTAAGAGGTCCAACGTGGAGAGTAAGAGGTCCAGCGTGGAGAGTAAGAGGTCCAACATTTAGCCTTATTACTTGAAGGAATTGGATTCTAATCTAATCAGAGCAGAAGACAATGAGGGTGCACACAGATTTATTCATCATACTCTTCATAAATTTGACTCCCATTACAGGAGAGAGACTTTATCATGCCCGAGATCGCTCTGACATACAGATAAACCCAAGGGAAAAAGCAGAGACTATTCTTACTAGAAAATATGCTCAGGTAGGTTTTATTTTATATATATATATATATATTAAGCTTGGACAGGGGTATATTAGATGGAGTGTGATTTGGGGTGGGGGTGTATTATGAAGTGTGATATATGAGTGCGGTGTATGAAATTAGGGGGTAAATGTATCAAGGTCCAATTTTATTCAGCGATTTAAAATTTTAGTTCCCATGTCGCCACATGTATTTATAATTTACGATTTTTACTCCCATTTTCAAAATCTCTGATGATTTGCTGTGATTAGCTAACTCTCCTGTGTTTAGGTATAAATCCCATAGACAACACGCTGCGTCCTAGCTGTGATTAGTAAACACATCACTGTTACACTGTCTGCCTATAGAGCCGCAGGTCCCTGCAGCTGTCAAAGTTTAAAAATAGATAAATGCTCCAAAAAAAAAAAGCGTGGGGTCCCCCCGTCCAAGCACTATTAACCCTAGTGCTGCCAGCCTACTGCTGGTTACGTGAAAATCGGGGAAAAATTTTGCGTGGGGTCCCCCCGATTTTCATGCAACCAGCACTAAGCAAACCAGCCGGGGTGGGTGGCACTATAGCAGGGGCGGATCTAGAAAAATGCTGTACCCGGGGCGATTTTGGGGGGGGAGGGGGGATTTAGGCCCCGCCCCTTTCTAACATCTTAGGCTGCCGACGGCTGCACACTATGTGCAGGTCCGTCCAGCCGTGACAGGCAGGGACAGTGTGCTGCCCGGCTGCTCTGATTGTGTTTTAAACCCAGTCAGAGCAGCCGGGCAGCACACTGTCCCTGCCTGGCACAGCTGGACGGACCTGCACATACTGTGCAGCCGTCGGCAGCAAGTGTCTGCTAGGGGGGGCGATCGCCCCGATCGCCCCCCCCCCCCCTGGATCCGCCACTGCACTATAGCAGGGGGGGCACGAGGCAGGGGTCCCCCTGCCATAATGACAACCATCCCCAGGCTGTTCAGCATTGGGCTGGATTCCCTAGGGAGTGGGGTCCGCCGAAGAAAACGAGAGGGTCCCCCCTCTAGGAACACTCAGCCCAGTGCTGAAAGCACTAGGGCTCTTCCTACCCTGGTGGGCTGTGGGTATTAGGGTAATATCAACGATAATAAAGAATAAAAAACAAACAGCCGCCATTTTGTTTTCTGGAACTACAAGTCCCTGCCAGCCCAGTTTGCCCTAAACAGTGTGGGCATGCTGATCCTTGTATAACTACAAGCACCAGCATACCCATGGCAGCCAGGGCATGGTGGCACTTGGAGAACCACAAGTGCCAACATGGCCTGACACCCATGGCTGGCTGAGACTTGTAGTACCACAAAACAAAATATTAAATAAGCCACAACTCCCTGTTTAAAACCACAACATTGTAATAAAAATAATAAAACCCCAGGATTCTTACCGATCTGAATTCTTCCACTTTTGTCAGCAGCTTTTAATCCAAATGTGTTTAAAACCCATGTCCAATAATCTAATTCCAAATGTCCATGCTTGAAAATGTCCCAAATAATTCATATTTGCCTTCAGGCAGTGCAGTCCGGGAAATGGGTGTGACCAGAGGGCGGGAGGGGGCAGGGGTGGGCGATTGCTTCATTTTGGCCCAGCCCCCGCAACGGAAATGACGTTTTGTCGCGGGGGACGGGGCTAAAATGACGCGATTCACCGCAGATCGCGCTATTTAGGCCAGGGAATTGTGGGATGCGGCACTTACCTGCTCTCCCTGTAGTCCGGAAGACCGACTTATCTTCAGGCAACAAGGTCCCCCCTATTTGTAAATCCAAATCCGGAACATGCTTGAATAAAATAAGACACCCAACTTACAAACAACTCAACATCTGCTTGTATAATGTACAAACAGACCGACGGTAATTAATAGAATCCAGCCGCGAGGCCTATTTGCAGTACAGCGGGTTGTATCTGGCGATATTTAGAGCTAACTCAGGAAAGTTTGCTTAATCGCAGCTTCATACATTGGAGACTTGAATAGCTGGAGTGGCAAACAGTCAGGAGTTTGATCTCTATCGATTTTGGAAATGGCAATTTTGATAGATACACATCTCTGGCAATTTTACAAAAAATCTCACTTTAATACATCTGCGAGATGAAACATTGCGGGATATTCAAAATCGGAGCTTGATACATGTACTCCGAAGTCAGAGTTGGGGTGAGGGTGTAGTAGGGGATGTGTGAGTTGAGGTGAGGGTGTATTAGATGATGTATGAGTTGGGGGGAGGGTGTAGTAGGGGATGTGTGAGTTGGGGTGAGGGTGTATTAGGTGATGTGTGGGGTGGAGTGAGGGTGTATTAGGTGATGTGTGAGTTGGGGTGAGGGTGTATTAGGTGATGTGTGAGTTGGGGTGAGGGTGTATTAGGTGATGTGTAGGGTGGAGAGAGGGTGTATTAGGTGATGTGTGAGTTGGGGTGAGGGTGTATTAGGTGATGTGTGAGTTGGGGTGAGGGTGTATTAGGTGATGTGTAGGGTGGAGTGAGGGTGTATTAGGTAATGTGTAAGTTGGGGTGAAGGTGTATTAGGGGATGTGTGAGTTGGGGTGAGGGTGTATTAGGTGATGTATGAGTTGGGGTGAGGGTGTATTAGGTGGTATGTGAGTTGGGGTGAAGGTGTATTAGGTTATGTGTAGGTTGGGGTGAGGGTGTATTAGGTGATGTGTGAGTTGAGGTGAGGGTGTATTAGATGATGTGTGAGTTGGGGTGAGGGTGTATTAGGTGATATGTGAGTTGGGGTGAGGGTGTATTAGATGATGTGTGAGTTGGGGTGAGGGTGTATTAGGTGATATGTGAGTTGGGGTGAGGGTGTATTAGATGATATGTGAGTTGGGGTGAGGGTGTATTAGGTGATGTGCGAGTTGGGGTGAGGGTGTATTAGATGATGTGTGAGTTGGGGTGAGGGTGTATTAGGTGATGTGTGAGTTGGGGTGAAGGTGTATTAGCTGATGTCTAGGTTGGGGTGAGGGTGTATTTGGTGATGTGTGATTTGAGGTGACGGTGTATTAGGTGATGTGTGAGTTGGGGTGAGGGTGTATTAGGTGATGTGTGAGTTGGGGTGAGGGTGTATTAGGTGATGTGTTGGTTGGGGTGAGGGTGTATTAGGTGATGTGCGAGTTGGGGTGAGGGTGTATTAGGTGAAGTGTGAATTGGGGTGAGGGTGTATTAGGTGATTTGTGATTTGGGGTGAGGGTGTATTAGGGGATGTGTGAGTTGGGGTGAGGTTGTACTAGGTGATGTGTGAGTTGGGGTGAGGGTGTATTAGGTGATGTGTTGGCTGGGGTGAGGGTGTATTAGGTGATGTGCGAGTTGGGGTGAAGGTGTATTAGGTGATGTGTGAGTTGGGGTGAGGGTGTATTAGATGATGTGTGAGTTGGGGTGAGGCTGTATTAGGTGATGTGTGAGTTGGGGTGAGGGTGTATTAGGTGATGTGTTGGTTGGGGTGAGGGTGTATTAGGTGATGTGCGAGTTGGGGTGAAGGTGTATTAGGTGATGTGTGAGTTGGGGTGAGGGTGTTTTAGGTGATGTGTGAGTTGGGATTAGGGTGTATTAGGTGATGTGTGAGTTGGGGTGAGGGTGTATTAGATGATGTGTGAGTTGGGGTGAGGGTGTATTAGGTGATGTGTGAGTTGGGGTGAGGGTGTATTAGGTGATGTGTGAGTTGGGGTGAGGGTGTATTAGGTGATATGTGAGTTGGGGTGAAGGTGTATTAGATGATATGTGAGTTGGGGTGAGGGTGTATTAGGTGATGTGTGAGTTGAGGTGAGGGTGTATTAGGTGATGTGTGAGTTGGGGTGAGGGTGTATTAGGTGATATGTGAGTTGGGGTGAAGGTGTATTAGATGATGTGTGAGTTGGGGTGAGGGTATATTAGGTGATGTGTAGGCTAAAGTGAGGGTGTATTAGGTGATGTGCGAGTTGGGGTGAAGGTGTATTAGATGATGTGTGAGTTGGGGTGAGGGTGTATTAGGTGATGTGTGAGTTGGGGTGAGGGTGTATTAGGTGATGTGTTGGTTGGGGTGAGGGTGTATTAGGTGATGTGCGAGTTGGGGTGAAGGTGTATTAGGTGATGTGTTAGTTGGGGTGAGGGTGTATTAGGTGATGTGTTAGTTGAGATGAAGGTGTATTAGATGATGTGTGAGTTGGGGTCAGGGTGTATTAGGTGATATGTGAGTTGGGGTGAGGGTGTATTAGGTGATGTATGAGTTGGGGTAAGGGTGTATTAGGTGGTATGTGAGTTGGGGTGAAGGTGTATTAGGTTATGTGTAGGTTGGGGTGAGGGTGTATTAGGTGATGTGTGAGTTGAGGTGAGGGTGTATTAGATGATGTGTGAGTTGGGGTGAGGGTGTATTAGGTGATATGTGAGTTGGGGTGAGGGTGTATTAGATGATGTGTGAGTTGGGGTGAGGGTGTAATAGGTGATGTGTGAGTTGGGTTGAGGGTGTATTAGATGATGTGTGAGTTGGGGTGAAGGTGTATTAGCTGATGTCTAGGTTGGGGTGAGGGTGTATTTGGTGATGTGTGCGTTGAGGTGAGGGTGTATTAGGTGATGTGTTAGTTGGGGTGAGGGTGTATTAGGTGATGTGTTAGTTGAGATGAAGGTGTATTAGATGATGTGTGAGTTGGGGTGAGGGTGTATTAGGTGATATGTGAGTTGGGGTGAGGGTGTATTAGGTGATGTATGAGTTGGGGTGAGGGTGTATTAGGTGGTATGTGAGTTGGGGTGAAGGTGTATTAGGTTATGTGTAGGTTGGGGTGAGGGTGTATTAGGTGATGTGTGAGTTGAGGTGAGGGTGTATTAGATGATGTGTGAGTTGGGGTGAGGGTGTATTAGGTGATATGTGAGTTAAGGTGAGGGTGTATTAGATGATGTGTGAGTTGGGGTGAGGGTGTATTAGGTGATATGTGAGTTGGGGTGAGGGTGTATTAGGCTATGTGTGAGTTGGGGTGAGGGTGTATTAGATGATGTGTGAGTTGGGGTGAGGGTGTATTAGGTGATGTGTGAGTTGGGGTGAAGGTGTATTAGCTGATGTCTAGGTTGGGGTGAGGGTGTATTTGGTGATGTGTGCGTTGAGGTGAGGGTGTATTAGGTGATGTGTTAGTTGGGGTGAGGGTGTATTAGGTGATGTGTTAGTTGAGATGAAGGTGTATTAGATGATGTGTGAGTTGGGGTGAGGGTGTATTAGGTGATATGTGAGTTGGGGTGAGGGTGTATTAGGTGATGTATGAGTTGGGGTGAGGGTGTATTAGGTGGTATGTGAGTTGGGGTGAAGGTGTATTAGGTTATGTGTAGGTTGGGGTGAGGGTGTATTAGGTGATGTGTGAGTTGAGGTGAGGGTGTATTAGATGATGTGTGAGTTGGGGTGAGGGTGTATTAGGTGATATGTGAGTTAAGGTGAGGGTGTATTAGATGATGTGTGAGTTGGGGTGAGGGTGTAATAGGTGATGTTTGAGTTGGGTTGAGGGTGTATTAGATGATGTGTGAGTTGGGGTGAGGGTGTATTAGGCTATGTGCGAGTTGGGGTGAGGGTGTATTAGATGATGTGTGAGTTGGGGTGAGGGTGTATAAGTGATGTGTGAGTTGGGGTGAAGGTGTATTAGCTGATGTGTGAGTTGGGGTGAGGGTGTATTAGGTGATATGTGAGTTGGGGTGAGGGTGTATTAGGTGATGTATGAGTTGGGGTGAGGGTGTATTAGGTGGTATGTGAGTTGGGGTGAAGGTGTATTAGGTTATGTGTAGGTTGGGGTGAGGGTGTATTAGGTGATGTGTGAGTTGAGGTGAGGGTGTATTAGATGATGTGTGAGTTGGGGTGAGGGTGTATTAGGTGATATGTGAGTTGGGGTGAGGGTGTATTAGATGATGTGTGATTTGGGGTGAGGGTGTATTAGGGGATGTGTGAGTTGGGGTGAGGTTGTACTAGGTGATGTGTGAGTTGGGGTGAGGGTGTATTAGATGATGTGTGAGTTGGGGTGAGGGTGTATTAGGTGATGTGTGAGTTGGGGTGAGGGTGTATTAGGTGATGTGTTGGTTGGGGTGAGGGTGTATTAGGTGATGTGCGAGTTGGGGTGAAGGTGTATTAGGTGATGTGTTAGTTGGGGTGAGGGTGTATTAGGTGATGTGTAGGGTGGAGTGAGGGTGTATTAGGTGATGTTTGAGTTGAGATGAAGGTGTATTAGGTGATGTGTGAGTTGGGGTGAGGGTGTATTAGGTGATATGTGAGTTGGAGTGAGGGTGTATTAGGTGATGTGTGAGTTGGGGTGAGGGTGTATTAGGTGATGTGTAGGGTGGAGTGAGGGTGTATTAGGTGATGTGTGAGTTGGGGTGAGGGTGTATTAGGTGATGTGTTGGCTGGGGTGAGGGTGTATTAGGTGATGTGCGAGTTGGGGTGAAGGTGTATTAGATGATGTGTGAGTTGGGGTGAGGTTGTACTAGGTGATGTGTTAGTTGGGGTGAGGGTGTATTAGGTGATGTGTTGGCTGGGGTGAGGGTGTATTAGGTGATGTGTGAATTGGGGTGAGGGTGTATTAGGTGATGTGTGAGTTGGGGTGAGGGTGTTTTAGGTGATGTGTTGGTTGGGGTGAGGGTGTATTAGGTGATGTGTGAGTTGGGGTGAGGGTGTATTAGGTGATTTGTTGGCTGGGGTGAGGGTGTATTAGGTGATGTGTGAATTGGGGTGAGGGTGTATTAGGTGATGTGTGAGTTGGGGTGAGGGTGTATTAGGTGATGTGTTGGTTGGGGTGAGGGTGTATTAGGTGATGTGCGAGTTGGGGTGAAGGTGTATTAGGTGATGTGTTAGTTGGGGTGAGGGTGTATTAGGTGATGTGTAGGGTGGAGTGAGGGTGTATTAGGTGATGTGTGAGTTGAGATGAAGGTGTATTAGATGATGTGTGAGTCGGGGTGAGGGTGTATTAGGCGATATGTGAGTTGGATTGAGGGTGTATTAGGTGATGTGTTGGCTGGGGTGAGGGTGTATTAGGTGATGTATGAGTTGGGGTGAAGGTGTATTAGGTGATGTGTTAGTTGGGGTGAGGGTGTATTAGGTGATGTGTAGGGTGGAGTGAGGGTGTATTAGGTGATGTGTGAGTTGAGATGAGGGTGTATTAGATGATGTGTTAGTCGGGGTGAGGGTGTATTAGGCGATATGTGAGTTGGGGTGAGGGTGTATTAGGTGATGTGTGAGTTGGGGTGAGGGTGTATTAGGTGATGTGTGAGTTGGGGTGAGGGTGTATTAGGTGATGTGTGAGTTGGGGTGAGTGTGTATTAGGTGATGTGTGAATTGGGGTGAGGGTGTATTAGGTGATGTGTGAGTTGGGGTGAGGGTGTATTAGGTGATGTGTGAGTTGGGGTGAGGGTGTATTAGATGATGTGTGAGTTGGGGTGAGGGTGTATTAGGTGATGTGTGAGTTGGGGTGAGGGTGTATTAGGTGATGTGTTGGCTGGGGTGAGGGTGTATTAGGTGATGTGCGAATTGGGGTGAAGGTGTATTAGATGATATGTGAGTTGGGGTGAGGGTGTATTAGGTGATGTGTGAGTTGGGGTGAGGGTGTATTAGGTGATGTGTTGGCTGGGGTGAGGGTGTATTAGGTGATGTGCGAGTTGGGGTGAAGGTGTATTAGATGATGTGTGAGTTGGGGTGAGGGTGTATTTGGTGATGTGCGAGTTGGGGTGAAGGTGTATTAGGTGATGTGTGAGTTGGGGTGAGGGTGTATTAGGTGATATGTGAGTTGGGGTGAGGGTGTATTAGATGATATGTGAGTTGGGGTGAGGGTGTATTAGGCGATATGTGAGTTGGAGTGAGGGTGTATTAGGTGATGTGTGAGTTGGGGTGAGGGTGTATTAGGTGATGTGTGAGTTGGGGTGAGGGTGTATTAGGTGATGTGTGAGTTGGGGTGAGGGTGTATTAGGTGATGTGTGAGTTGGGGTCAGGGTGTATTAGGTGATGTGTGAGTTGGGATTAGGGTGTATTAGATGATGTGTGAGTTGGGGGGAGGGTGTATTAGGTGATGTGTGAGTTGGGGTGAGGGTGTTTTAGGTGATGTGTGAGTTGGGATTAGTGTGTATTAGGTGATGTGTGAGTTGGGGTGAGGGTGTATTAGGTGATGTGTGAGTTGGGGTGAGGGTGTATTAGGTGATATGTGAGTTGGAGTGAGGGTGTATTAGGTGATGTGTGAGTTGGAGTGAGGGTGTATTAGGTGATGTGTGAGTTGGAGTGAGGGTGTATTAGGTGATGTGTGAGTTGGGTTGAGGGTGTATTAGGTTATGTGTGAGTTGGGGTGAGGGTGTATTGGGTGATGTGTGAGTTGGGGTGAGGGTGTATTAGGTGATGTAGGAGTTGGGGAGAGGGTATAGTAGGGGATGTATTAGATTACTTCTAGTATGGGGTAGGAGTTTATTAGAAGAATTGAATGTTGGAGTCATAGAGTGTGAACTGTGTAATGAGGTATTAGATTTGAATTGCTTTTCACTATTTGTACATATGTCATATGTACATGGCCAAAAAGAAGTCTATAAAGTAGAACACAACCTAACAACATTTACAAAAACCATTGTTGAATTTTCAGAGATACCTAATCCATTCTTTTATTTCTTTCCTTGTTCATCATTTGGCAGCTGACTCTTTTTTTATTTTGCAGAAGTATCTGTGGAAGTATGGCTGGATTGAGCCAGTGCGTTGGGATTCAATGCCATTCCATGGGGTACTCGCAGCATCAGGGGAGAACGTAGCCCCACCAGACATCTCCACACTTCTCAGTGAAGGACAATCCTTACCCCCTGCTCAGTTAGAGACTCCTCAGGGACCAGAGCCTACATTAAATCCAAGATTTTTAGTAGCGCTGAAAAGATTTCAGGAAGCCAATAGATTGGAAGTGACAGGACAACTGGATGAGGCAACTCGGGAAGCTATGAATGCTCCGCGCTGTGGCGTTCCTGACCTGAAGGTCCCAGACAGAGAGCGGGCAGAAGATGTAGACACAGAACAACAAGAAAATATAAAGGAAGAGGATGATTTATATCTGTCCAGCACTGATTCCATCATCTCCACAAATGACAGGATCAGGAGAGGATTGAATAATAAAAAGACCAGAGTACATCCACGAGCAGGAAATAACATTGACCTACGACTGGCCCGTCATGTAAGGAAAAAACGAAGTGATCTTCTAAAGGCTGGAACCAAAAAAGGGGCTTTTTCAAAGCCTACAATAAAGTGGAGGCTCCTTGGTGAAGGTTACAGTGTGTGGCTGACTATCGACCAGCAGCGATCTATACTAATGCGTGCCTTTCGCATCTGGAGTGAGGTGGTACCTCTCAACTTTGAAGAAGATTTGAACTCTCCTGCCCACCTTATTGATGTCAAACTAGGCTTTGGTACACGTGAGTATGACACTTTATTAATTATAATTAAACTTGTTTCCTATTCACTTTTTTAGTTATGGTGTATGGTTAAGAAACGTGGATGGCAGAATAAAAGCTGCCACATTAAAGGAAACAAAGTGACTATTACTCAAAGATAGCAGCAAATAGTTTTTGTGACATTTAATCCACATCTCTTCACACCATTACACCCCTCACTAGTGCACACATGTCTGTACCCCCTTTTTATGACCAAACTTATGACACATGGATTAGTCACTGCCAGCCATAAAGATAGTCTCACCCGCTGCTTATCCATCATTAGTCTGGTTTCTTTCTTCTTAATTCCATATATATTGTCTATGTTCTAATCCTCTATGATCATAAGGCATTTCTTCACTCACACTTCCAATACTTCATCTACTCATCTGCTGTCACTGCACACGATAGCTCTGTGTAAGGTGATTTTACAGCGGTTCAATGAGAAACATGTTTATATCATAAGTTGTACACAGTGTAGTTCCCACAGCATCAGGACCACACATGGACAACCGTCTCCAAATCTGTTGCTGCATGTTCTAGTTGGCACCTGGCGAGGGAAGGATTCAATTCAATTTCAGGTCATCTCCATTGCCCTAATGCTGCCTGAAGCTAAACTGTCCTACAAGGTCTCTTCCCAGATCTTCTTTAGGTTGACTCAAAATCAGGAGTTTGAGTCTACCCAAAGAAGATCTGGGACCTTGGGATTGGGGAAGTACCTGATGTTACAGAATGGCTGACCAATCCCAAGTACCTCCGACTTGGTTCCCCAAACGCTGACATTGTCTAGGCAACAGTCAGTGGCAGAACTACCATTGATGCAGCAGCTGCCATGCACTGGGGCCCATGGAGATAAAGGGGCCCGCTGAATAGCAGATGCAGAGGGTCAGGGGCCCACAGCTCGCTAGTTCCGCCTCTAGCAACAGCCAAATGCTGGATTTACAATATGGCCAATCCCCGCATTGGGTGTGATAGGAGAACGCTTAGTTCGCTCTCACACTGTGAGAGATTATAGTTCTGCCTCCTCCTCTCTGAGTCTGGGGGCTACCACTGATCTGACTGCAGTGACTATGTATTCTGGTGTTAAATTAGCAATCCCACAAAGAAGATGTATTTATTTAATTTCTTTAAATAGCAAGTAAAGTACTTGTCAATCATGCATCCTACAAATCATTGTCTCTTTTCAAAAGTTCTCTGACAAACAAACATGGCTGCCAGACAAGCTCTCAGCTTGTCATGTTATGGCAGTGGGGGTGAAGAAAGCTTTCAGTGTAGACAGAGCTCAGACATTCCAAAGTCTGCAGCTGAAGCTGTGAAGTTGTGTTTTGGTGAAGATTCATAGTTCCAGGGAAAGAAGCAGTTTCTGGGACTAAGCACCAGTAGATGGAGCCTCCTGGACATTTTCCCCAGGAGTCTCCAGGCTGTTAATCCTGCAAACCCTCCAGCTCCTCCATCATCAGGGAGCAGCAGGCCTGAGGAAGGACAAACGAGCCAAAGCCCTGGTCTCGGGGCCTAGTCTGGTAGCTCCTCCAGAGCCATCCAGGAGTGCGCTTGGCCCAGGAAAAAGCCCCAGTTTGCAGTCAGGTGGCATAGCAGGTGGGAGCTGGAGTTACCAAGGTTTGGGACATCGCAGCAGAAGTAACACTATAAGCGAATAATAACAAAGCTGTGTATGATGATCCGAGTAATGTACAGCCTGGGAAGACGGACCTTGCAGAAGAGTGTACCCAATCTGATCAAAACTTACCTGATCCCAGTCCTTTTGTATGTTAGTTATATGTGCAGTAATAAGCTTAACCTCATTCAAGCACAATGTGAGCTGTAGACTGAGGATGGAGTAGGCCTTGGGTGCTCTTCTTTTGACCTCCTTTATTAAACTGAACTTTGGACGTCTCATTTTGGAGACCATTTCCCGGTGGGTAGACAGATTCAGAGTCTGGGTGTCTCCTTTTCTCAGTACATGAATAGGGCAAAGTCCATAAGTGAGTCTGAGTTTACTTCTAGAGGGAGTTGGAGAGGAGAATCTTGCTCTCCCACTTCGGTCACTGAAGTACTGCTCAGGCGGTGTGTGTAGGGCAAGTATAGATCAGGTGAATTCCCAGAGGATACCCCCAAAGTACAGAGACATTGCCTGGCTCTCCTTTCATTGGAGGCTTTACATGAAGGGACGGCACAGAAAGACCGATTATCGTGGCTGCCACAGGAGGAGGGTCTACGAGAGGTGTAGAGGATGGACCATTTCTTTCTTAGCGATTCCTTCAAGTAAGGGCTTCTGAGAGATTCATGCTCCCTTGTTAATCCTTGTCTCTCCAAGTTAACCTTTTAAATAATGTAGTGGTTGGGTAGTTCATGTGAATGGCACAGTGTCTCTATTAGATAGAAGATCCTTCCCTGTGAGGTGGTGGTAGATGACTTCCTGTATGCATGGAGGGAATGGATGCATCAACATGGAGGGGTGGTGGAGAAGCTTCAGACACCCCTTGAATTGAGAGATGTTGAGGCCAGACCTCCACCTTCTATAGCTTTTTATCCTGTTCTCTCGCTGAAGAATTTATATTTATTTTATATTTCTTTTGTATGAATAGTGGTCAAGTTGCTTTCATGTTTTTAAATTGTTATTTTTTGGGTGAATTAATTTAATTTTCTATAAAATGTGTGCTGCAAATTCTTTAACAGTAATAAAAATCTCCAAAGCCTCTTTGCCATCTGACTGTGGTTGCCATGGTAGTAGTCCCATGTCACTGGGCAGAATCAGAAATCAGTAATAGAAGCCTGAAGAAAAAAACATCTTCTTATACCCTGCAGCAGGGACTGATGGGTGTTTTTCATGTGATTGCTGCTGCAATGTTGATTATTTTCTAACATAAGTGGGATTTGCTGAAGAAATGTTAGAATATTGTTAAAGAACATGGAGACATTTCCTCCCCTGCAGCCTGTGATCCAGGGGATATCTCTGCAGTCACTCATGTGACCATTCCACCATATGAATGAATTGCCCTCAGAGAATTGGGCACCGCAAACAGTGTAACTTGATGCCATGATTATTCTGCCTGGATGGCTGCCAGTCCGGGCACATTCCATCCCAGAGGTCCAACCCTGTGATTTATAGCACAAAGTATCAGGGTGGTATAAGTAAACCTATATCCAAGTTTGTATTGTTGCTGAGTCAGAATGTTCTCAGACCCCTGAGTTTCAGGAGCCGTAACTCTGGATATTTATGGAGGAGAACTTTAAATTGCCTCAATGTTGAAAAAAAACCTTTTTCAATTCGTGATAATGTACTTAAGTTTATATATTATGTTATTTTTACTGTGTGTACACTATTCATCTTCATCATCTTCATAACTGTCTTTGTCTTCCTCACCGTCATTATCTTCATCACCATCATTTATTTCATCATCATTAACTTCCTCATCATCTACTTCACCGTCATTGTCTTCATCATCATCATCATCTTTGCCTATTTGTAAGGCGCTACAAAACTCCGGAGAGTTGGACATTGGGTATACAGAAAACAGGAAAAGTACATATGAGGGTGATGGAGAAGGTGCAGCAATGAGACAAAGGCTTGGGAGGGCCTGGCCCTTAGAGCTTACAATCTAAAACTCTTCTTGGATATCAGTAAATATAACCACAATATAAAGTGTTTTATTTCAAATTCCCTTTTCTTACTGCTACTGTTAGTTAGAGGGTAGCACGGTGGCTCAGTGGTTAGCACTTCTGCCTCACAGTACTGGGGTCATGAGTTCAATTCCCGACCATGGGCCTGATTCATCAAGGTACGCATACGCATCTGCTAAACGGGACTTGAGCTACGTAAAACACCACATACGCAGCGCAAACAGAGCAGATACGGCACTCAAAGTCAACTCAATCTCAAACTCTAATGCAAATATAACGGTTTGAGTCACTCAAAGTATGAAACACAGATGCGTATGCGTTTGCGTACCGTGATGAATCAGGCCCCATGGCCTTATCTGTGTGGAGTTTGTATGTTCTCCCTGTGTTTGCGTGGGTTTCCATTGGGTGCTCCGGTTTCCTCCCACACTCCAAAAACAAACTGGTAGGTTAATTGGCTGCTAACAAAATTGACCCTAACCCAGTCTGTGTGTTTGTCTGTGTCTGTGTGTGTGTTAGGGAAATTAGACTGTAAGCTCCAACGGGGCAGGGACTTATGTGAATGAGTTCTCTGTACAGCGCTGTGGAATTAGTGGCGCTATATAAATAGATGATGATTATGATTATTTCTTTTTACATTCTTACATTTGTCACAACTGCTGTTTCCATTTATGTAAAGGTAAATCTATAACAGTTAAAATGAAAATATTTTTTAAATCTAAGTTCCGTCTTCCAGGCCGTCACCTGGGCTGCTCACAGCTCTTCGATGGAATGGGCCGGGAGTTCGCTCACGCCTGGCAACTTGGGGACATTCACTTTGATGACGATGAACATTTTGTGCCTCCAAATAGTGAACAGGGGATCAGTCTTCTGAAGGTGAGAATATAACGTTGTATGAGAGAGAATCACAGAATATAATGTGTGAGGGAGAATCACAGAATGTAACTGTCACTGGATCACTGATAAATAACTTCTGGTATAAATTTATTTAAAGATAATAGAGCAGGACGCTTATTTATATAATTATACATAGAAATCTGTGACACTGACACTGTGTGTACCCCGTTACTGGTGCACCTGGGCTGGTACTCCTGACCTCTTACTATAGATCAGGGTTGCTGTGGATGGATTCCTCCTGGCCTATCACACTGACCAGAGCTGCTGGGTAGCGGGCAGAGCGGTGGTATTGGAAAAACTGGGTCCAACCTCAGAAACAGCCGGAGAACGGATTAAATTTAGGGTCTATTCTGCAGGTCACAGGATTACAGCAATATTGAAGTTGTTTTCAAGCAGGTCTATGAAGCAAGTGATGTTTATTTGCTCTCACACTGGTTGAAGGTACCAGTGATCAGGTCAGATGAAACAAGAAGAACATTTCAGTGTACAAGATAGTGCTGTTTATACTGATTTGGACACAGGCTATTTTTAGAATCAGGATGCAATGTGTTTACACAAACATGGATTTACATGCATTACAAAGCCAACAATATTTACACTTATCTATGAAATTGTAAAGATGCTGTGATGTTCTTCATCTGGTTTTCAGATGCAGAGAATCTAGGAGCCAGTCTTAATTAAAAGTTCCTGCATTCAATGTTGGACCTTCACATATCAAAAGATCTAATTAACATGGACCCCTCTTCAGACAGTCCAGAATACACATTCCCAAAGAGAGGTACAAACCCCAAACAAGCCACTTCCCCACATCACAACTCACAAAAGACTTCCATCCACAAAGGCTTATTGTATCAGATATATACCTTAAGAAATAATGCATCTACTCTAGCAAGGTTAAACAAGAAACAAATTTCTTCCTCTGGTCTCAGAAAATAAAGATTTTCCTTACCAAATTATACACAATATCAAAAATAAGTACATGTGCAATTATATAAATAAGCGCCCTGCGCTATTTCCTTTAAATAAATTTATACCAGAAGTTATTTAAAAGTGATCCAGTCACAGTAGCGTTGTGTGAGGGAGAATCACAGAGTATAACGATGTGTGAGGGAGAATCACAGAATATAACGTTGTGTGAGAGAGAATCACAGAGTATAACGTTGTGTGAGGGAGAATCACAGAATATAACGTTGTGTGAGGGAGAATCACAGAATATAACGTTGTGTGAGGGGGAATCACAGAATATAACGTTGTGTGAGGGGGAATCACAGAATATAACTATGTGTGCGGGGGAATCACAGAATATAACGTTGTGTGAGGGAGAATCCCAGAGTATAACGTTGTGTGAGGGGGAATCACAGAATATAACGTTGTGTGAGGGGGAATCACAGAATATAACGTTGTGTGAGGGGGAATCACAGAATATAACATTGTGTGAGGGGGAATCACAGAATATAACGTTGTGTGAGGGGGAATCATAGAATATAACGTTATGTGAGGGGGAATCACAGAATATAACATTGTTTGAGGGGGAATCACAGAATATAACGTTGTGTGAGGGGGAATCACAGAATATAACGTTGTGTGAGGGGGAATCACAGAATATAACATTGTTTGAGGGGGAATCACAGAATATAACGTTGTGTGAGGGGGAATCAAAGAATATAACGTTGTGTGAGGGGGAATCACAGAATATAATGTTGTGTAAGAGAGAATCACAGAATATAACATTGTGTGAGGGGGAATCACAGAATATAACGTTGTGTAAGAGGGAATCACAGAATATAACGTTGTGTAAGAGAGAATCACAGAATATAATGTTGTGTAAGAGGGAATCACAGAATATAACGTTGTGTGAGGGGGAATCACAGAATATAACATTGTGTGAGGGGGAATCACAGAATATAACGTTGTGTGAGGGGGAATCAAAGAATATAACGTTGTGTGAGGGGGAATCACAGAATATAACGTTGTGTGAGGGGGAATCACAGAATATAACATTGTTTGAGGGGGAATCAAAGAATATAACGTTGTGTGAGGGGGAATCACAGAATATAATGTTGTGTAAGAGAGAATCACAGAATATAATGTTGTGTAAGAGGGAATCACAGAATATAACGTTGTGTGAGGGGGAATCACAGAATATAACATTGTGTGAGGGGGAATCACAGAATATAACATTGTTTGAGGGGGAATCACAGAATATAACGTTGTGTGAGGGAGAATCACAGAATATAACATTGTGTGAGGGGGAATCACAGAATATAACGTTGTGTAAGAGGGAATCACAGAATATAATGTTGTGTAAGAGGAAATCACAGAATATAACGTTGTGTAAGAGGAAATCACAGAATATAACGTTGTGTGAGGGGGAATCACAGAATATAACATTGTTTGAGGGGGAATCACAGAATATAACATTGTGTGAGGGGGAATCACAGAATATAATGTTGTGTAAGAGGAAATCACAGAATATAACGTTGTGTGAGGGGCAATCACAGAATATAACATTGTGTGAGGGGGAATCACAGAATATAACATTGTTTGAGGGGGAATCACAGAATATAACGTTGTGTGAGGGAGAATCACAGAATATAACATTGTGTGAGGGGGAATCACAGAATATAACGTTGTGTAAGAGGGAATCACAGAATATAATGTTGTGTAAGAGGAAATCACAGAATATAACGTTGTGTAAGAGGAAATCACAGAATATAACGTTGTGTGAGGGGGAATCACAGAATATAACATTGTTTGAGGGGGAATCACAGAATATAACATTGTGTGAGGGGGAATCACAGAATATAATGTTGTGTAAGAGGAAATCACAGAATATAACGTTGTGTGAGGGGGAATCACAGAATATAACATTGTGTGAGGGAGAATCACAGAATATAACATTGTGTAAGAGGAAATCACAGAATATAACGTTGTGTGAGGGGGAATCACAGAATATAACATTGTGTGAGGGAGAATCCCAGAGTATAACGTTGTGTGAGGGGAAATCACAGAATATAACGTTGTGTGAGGGGGAATCAAAGAATATAACGTTGTGTGAGGGGGAATCACAGAATATAATGTTGTGTAAGAGGGAATCACAGAATATAACATTGTGTGAGGGGGAATCACAGAATATAACGTTGTGTAAGAGGGAATCACAGAATATAACGTTGTGTAAGAGAGAATCACAGAATATAATGTTGTGTAAGAGGGAATCACAGAATATAACGTTGTGTGAGGGGGAATCACAGAATATAACATTGTGTGAGGGGGAATCACAGAATATAACATTGTTTGAGGGGGAATCACAGAATATAACGTTGTGTGAGGGGGAATCAAAGAATATAACGTTGTGTGAGGGGGAATCACAGAATATAACGTTGTGTGAGGGGGAATCACAGAATATAACATTGTTTGAGGGGGAATCAAAGAATATAACGTTGTGTGAGGGGGAATCACAGAATATAATGTTGTGTAAGAGAGAATCACAGAATATAATGTTGTGTAAGAGGGAATCACAGAATATAACGTTGTGTGAGGGGGAATCACAGAATATAACATTGTGTGAGGGGGAATCACAGAATATAACATTGTTTGAGGGGGAATCACAGAATATAACGTTGTGTGAGGGAGAATCACAGAATATAACATTGTGTGAGGGGGAATCACAGAATATAACGTTGTGTAAGAGGGAATCACAGAATATAATGTTGTGTAAGAGGAAATCACAGAATATAACGTTGTGTGAGGGGGAATCACAGAATATAACATTGTGTGAGGGGGAATCACAGAATATAACATTGTTTGAGGGGGAATCACAGAATATAACGTTGTGTGAGGGAGAATCACAGAATATAACATTGTGTGAGGGGGAATCACAGAATATAACGTTGTGTAAGAGGGAATCACAGAATATAATGTTGTGTAAGAGGAAATCACAGAATATAACGTTGTGTAAGAGGAAATCACAGAATATAACGTTGTGTGAGGGGGAATCACAGAATATAACATTGTTTGAGGGGGAATCACAGAATATAACATTGTGTGAGGGGGAATCACAGAATATAATGTTGTGTAAGAGGAAATCACAGAATATAACGTTGTGTGAGGGGGAATCACAGAATATAACATTGTGTGAGGGAGAATCACAGAATATAACATTGTGTAAGAGGAAATCACAGAATATAACGTTGTGTGAGGGGGAATCACAGAATATAACATTGTGTGAGGGAGAATCCCAGAGTATAACGTTGTGTGAGGGGAAATCACAGAATATAACGTTGTGTAAGAGAGAATCACAGAATATAACTTTACTATATTTGACATATTCCTTCCTGAACAAATTGTAGTTTTCTTATGAAGAACTATGGAAGAAAGGTGCCTTACGCAGGACAGGTTGAATATAGGAAAATTCAATTGATAGTAGACATCAACTGAAAAGAGTAGTATATGGGGCACTCCTGTCCATAGAAATAGAATAAAATCAACTTTATTAGTAATTATAGTTAAAAATTCGGACAAATATCCAATGTCAGACTAGGCGAATTATTAAAAATATAGAAGTGAAAAAGATTGGAAAATAGTGTAATGAGAATAATAAAATAGACCCCTAGGAAGAGCCGGTTATAATTATTATTAATCAATTACTTCATATATTGGCTGAAGTGGTAATTGATTTCTTCTGATTTATCAGTTAACAGAATCGTGCACTGTGAACCAAGATTAACTCATGTATTCCTTCAATATATGCAAATACTATTATATCAATTAGGGATCACTTCCCACCGATCTAAATATCAGTGTATGTGCATATATAAGGTTCATTCATATTTATTATTATTTTTTATATATTTTTATTATTACTTCCTTCATTGGATAGAAAGAAAGGATAGGCTTGTTGATATTAAGACAGGGTGCAAGATTAAAAGTTGTTAAATAGTGTTCAATTAGGGTATGATTACCCTTGGGTATGTTATCGGTTTATTACACAGATATTTTATTGTTCTGTCACACATAACATAAAAGACACGATTTGTAACTAATTGACATTAAGATTCCCCTGTCACATGAAGGTATATCTGCAGTGTGTAATCTCCGTTATCGGTAGGTCCTAAATCGAAGTATAGGGAAACACCAGCTATTAATCACTATGATACTGAAAGGTGTATCCTTGCTATTTATATAATTGTAGTAAGAGGTACTGGTAACCTTGTCCCTATTTTGCGATTCCAATATGAATATAGTGTCCCACCTTAGTCTGATTAACACATATACACTATGCGGAACTCCCTATGAAATTCGCCGGGGTTTAACCGGCATGTAGCCTATCGTTCCTATCATCTAACAGGATTATAGCATTTTCAAATGAACCTACTAAATATGGTTTGTAATGGACTTGGTCCACGGCACGATCGCAGGACAATCCTGTAGGACAGGTTGATCCAGGGTATAGTAGGGTTAAAGTCCATAGACCAGTGGTTCCCAAACTGTGCGCAGCGTCTCCCTGGGGTGCCGTGGTGACCTCACAGGGTGCCTCGCTCCAGGGCCAGGTGTAAGCAACTCAGGGGACTACTTGGTAATTATTTTGGCTTAGGGGTGCCTTGAAAAAATATTGGAGTCCTTAAGGGTGCCTGGAAAGTTTGGGATCCACTGACTTAGGGCTCAGTAAATGGGTTTTGACATTGAATATGAGTAATCTCCATCATACATTTGCTGACTGTCAGATGTCAGCTCTTTATAACATCCAGGCTCATGACTTAGTTGGACAATTGTTTTATCCCCCTTTATAAAGGCAGCAGTTCTGTATCACGCGTCAGATGTTGAACACAACAATCTGTTTTTGTTGTGTTAATGATTGACGCTGGCAGATATATAATTAGAGCTGATCAGGTGTTTATATCGGGAGAAGTTACTACCCATAGTGTCTGTGATTCTGGGACTGTAACGATTAAAGGTGGTGGGGTCTGTTGGTAGAACCCTGCGGACCCCACGGCTCACAGTATGGTATATTCTCACCCAATATGTGTCCTGTGCAGGTGGCCATACATGAGATCGGACATGTGCTGGGGCTTAGTCATATGAACGAACTGACCTCTGTAATGCAGCCAAATTACATCCCAACCAATAGTATGATGGAACTGGATGGGACCGACAGGAGAGCAATCCAGAAGATATATGGTGAGTACACAATAATCAAACTGTACGATAAGATATAAGTAGAAGAAAAGTGATTGTGACTTCATCACAAACAGATCAGGCTGTCGTCTCCAACATCACGTCTGTAATCCCATGCTCAGCGCAAGCAGGGTCAGTCCTAGGGTACTAGGCACCCTAGGCAAACCTTCATCCCTCCACTCCCTCATCCCTGGAGCTCTGCACAAGCAGGGACAGTGTTAGGGTACTAGGCACCCTAGGCAAACCTTCATCCATCCACTCCCTCATCCCTGGAGCACAAGCAGGATCAGTGCTAGGGTACTAGGCACCCTAGGGAGACCTTCATCCATCCACTCCCTCATCCCTGGAGCTCAGCACAAGCAGTGTCAGTGATAGGGTACTAGGCACCCTAGGCAGACCTTCATCCATCCACTTCCTCATCCCTGGAGCACAAGCAGGATCAGTGCTAGGGTACTAGGCACCCTAGGCAAACCTTCATCCATCCACTCC
This sequence comes from Mixophyes fleayi, assembly GCF_038048845.1. Classification (NCBI taxonomy): domain Eukaryota; kingdom Metazoa; phylum Chordata; class Amphibia; order Anura; family Limnodynastidae; genus Mixophyes; species Mixophyes fleayi. The sequence goes on from NC_134402.1 coordinate 1,358,425, forward strand.
CTCATCCCTGGAGCTCAGCACAAGCAGGGACAGTGTTAGGGTACTAGGCACCGTAGGCAGACCTTCATCCATCCACTCCCTCATCCCTGGAGCTCAGAGCAAGCAGGGTCAGTGCTAGGGTACTAGGCATCCTAGGCAGACCTTCATCCATCCACTCCTTCATCCCTGGAGCACAAGCAGGGTCAGTGCTAGGGTACTATGCATCCTAGGCAGACCTTCATCCATCCACTCCATCATCCCTGGAGCTCAGCACAAGCAGGGACAGTGTTAGGGTACTAGGCACCCTAGGCAAACCTTCATCCATCCACTCCCTCATCCCTGGAGCTCAGCACAAGCAGGGTCAGTGCTAGGGTACTAGGCATCCTAGGCAGACCTTCATCCATCCACTCCTCATCCCTGGAGCTCAGCACAAGCAGGGACAGTGTTAGGGTACTATGCATCCTAGGCAAACCTTTATCCATCCACTCCCTCATCCCTGGAGCACAAGCAGGGTA